>NC_056735.1:1859887086-1860187086 GCF_019279795.1 Protopterus annectens
AAAGAACAAGCAGATACGTTACATAGAAAGGGCAAAACAATGAAATATAATATACGTGGGTCTATATTGCTTACTCAAATGCTGAGAAGATCGAACGTCAAAATGTTGAGATGAAAATAGTGACGTGTGATACATCAAAACATGATACTCTTTTTGCCTTGACTTCACAACCCCTGCTAATTATATATACCAACTCTGAGATCATATAACAGTGGAGAGAGGAACAGTATCCCAATCCCCACTGTTCTGTAATCTCAAACAATACAATTCCCCTCTAGAATGTTGCCTATTTCCAAATAGAAATTATTATAAATCACATCAAATCATTTACATCTCTCTTAACCATAAAAATAGTAAACATATTTCCATTATAACAGTATGTTCCTTACATTTGTAGTTGTAAATAAAGCAACTATCGAAACAACATACTCTTTAAACTCACAGAGAATGTATTGCCACCACATCTTCAGTATTTATACTCTTTAACAGTCTCATCTTGACAACTGTGGTGGTGGTGCTGCGGTAGCGCTGTCGCCTCACAGTAAGACGTTGTCTTGTTCAATTCTGAGCTAAAGCGTCTCCTGTGTGGAGAGATGCGTGAATGGGCGTACCTTCGTTGAAGGCTGTGCATCAGGGTTGGCAACTCGGCATGTAAAAATCTACTGCCAATCATTAGCGTTCCGGAGTTCCACTGTGGTGACCCCTAACCGGGAAAAGCCGAAAGACACAACAACAGTCTCATCTTGACATTCTGATATGCAATTACCTAAGCACTCAAGAAAGTGAATGAGAACCATCTCTGTCTTTCTCTTGGAGTGAGAATATTTAAGTATCAGGGGGTGTGGGGGTGCAGGGGGGCTTGCCCCCCTGCATAACACAGTTTTACTGTGTTTATAGGTAGGTAAATGGTGCTATTTCAGCATGTTGGTCTTTCGGAATGTCGATCATATGGTGTCGGCCATATGAAAGTCGGCATTCTGAACGGTCAACATTCTGAAGTAGACCCATATATATATATATATATATATATATATATATATATATATGTGTGTGTATATATATATATATATATATATAGAGAGAGAGAGAGACAGAGGGAGAGAGATACAGAAGGAGAGAGAGAGAGAGATACAGAAGGAGAGAGAGAGAGAGATACAGAAGGAGAGAGAGAGAGAGGGAGAGAGATACAGAAGGAGAGAGAGAGATGGATATGGGTGCCATTCATTTTGTTGAGTAGTCAGGTTATCAAGTGTTATGTGGCATGTTGAATGTGGCCATGAGTATGATCAAGTGTGAAGTTTATAAGCATGAAGTGATTGCATGCATTTGATTCTCGTGTGTGCGGTATGTATGTTTGAGTGACTGTATTTGTGTTTGGTAGCAGTGGAGTTTGTTAACTATATTATGTTGGGTATTTGAATGACTACAGGTCTGTGTATATATGAATATATGAGTATGTATGCGCACCTATGCTGCTTGTTACAGCAGTACCAGTGTTGCCCTAGAAGTGTATATGTATGCCCATTAATCTATGTTTATGCAGCCAAGGAGTTAGTGTATGCATCTATATATATATATATATATATATATATATATATATATATATATATATAAAATAGATAGATATAGATATATAGATATAGGTTATATATATATATATATATATATATATATATATATATATGGATTCGTATCACTTCACTAAAAGACCATTTCACTGACACCCATTTCACTGAGACCATTTCCCCTAAAACTCATTTCACTGACAAGTAGTACTCTAAGGCAAGTCAAAGGTATAAGTCCTTTTCCCCACTGTAGTGCAATCCTGGTGTTAGTATATATAGTTGGGAGATGTGGGGAGCATAGGGTGCTTATATATATATATATATATATATATATATATATATATATATATATATATATATATATATATATATATATATATACTTTTTTGTTTAAGGATGATAATAACTTACTTGTTCTGACAGTAATGGAAATTTTCTTACATATGTTCCATATATCATTCAACTTATTTTCTGTTATTGTCATATATTTTTAGTATTAGGTTTCATAATCTAGTATTATCAACCCCTAACACTGCATTCTAGGAGTGTGTTTTCAAGTAGAATGGGCTCTGATATTGTTTAAGTCTAAGTAATCTATAAGAATCAGAATATAATGTCAGTTCCTTAAGCTTTTCAGAATAGTTCAAACTTTCCAGATTTTTTTTTTCTACTAAGTAGTAGGTTCATAGGTGTGTACAAGGCTAATGACCCTGGTGCCTTTACAAGCCTAGTAGAATACAACCACGTTGAGAAAAACTGTTAATACAAAAAGCAGCAGCAAAGCTTTCAAGTCTACACCCTTCCTCAATGCTAAGTACAAGGAAGGGTGTAGACCCAAAAGCTTTGCTGCTGCTTTTTGTATTAAAAGTTTTTCTCAATGTGGTTGTATTCTACTGTTGCTTTTTTTGTTTCCAGTACTACAATGGGTGCTTATTTTGGGCCTTTACAAGCCTAGCCATAGGATTACCCTGGCATAGTGCCACCCGACCTTAGTTCCTAGTGCCTCTGTCGAGTAGAGCCACTGGTGTTATCCCCGGGGTGAATTTTCTGTTTCCCATCCAGTCATAAAGATTTCTCTTGAAGACGGTCATTGAGGTGCTCTGCTTGACATGTATGGGAAGTCTGTTCCATAGTATGGGCAATCTCTGGGCTATGAAACTGTCCCCCCAGCATGTTCTATTAATTGTGGTAAAGAGGCTGATGTCTCTGGAGCATGTGGTGTGAAGGGATTGGGATTTCTTTAGATGTAGCATTTCTAACAGAGATGGGTCAGTCATGGCTTTGTACGTCAAGCAGAGATCGCCTCTAAGTAGGCGATATGACACAGAGAATAGTTGGAGTTTTTTGAGTCTGTCCATATAGGACATGTGTTTAAGGCCTAGGGTCCTCTTTCTGAGGTACTTTTGTGGCCTCTCCAGTTGTTGCAGGTGTTTAGTGAGGTACATGCCAAATGGGGCATTGCACTCAATGATTGGTCTAATGAGGGAAGAGTCAAGGGAGACAAATGACCTCTTTCTTCCTGGATGCAAAACCCTTAGTAATGAGATGTGCCACATAGAAGGACTTTCTGACCACAGTGGGAAAGTGGTGATCAAAAGAGAGGTTGCTGTCAACCTTTGTTCCCAGATCTCTTATAATGTCTTCTGTGTTCAGTGGACTACCATCAGTGTGGTAATTCATGGGAACCGGGTTTTTCTCAAAGGGGATGACGACACATTTTTTGGCATTGAGCTTAAGGCCATGGTTCTGACACCAGTCATTGGTCACAGTGAGGCTATTCTGTAAGATATCAACATCACTTGGGGAGTTAATAATAGCTCCCAACTTGCAATCATTTGCGAACTTTGTCAGCCACCTGCTTAAGTATATATATATATATATATATATATATATATATATATATATACATTTTACACACACACACACATACACACACACACACACACACACACACACACACACACACACCCTCTTACACACTCCTATAGATAGATAGACAGATAGAGATAGAGATATATGAGTATCTCATCAAACAATGACTGCTCAGTGAACAGAGAAAGAACGATCATTTTAGATCAAATCTAAAATGTTCATAGGTAGGTACTAGGCTATTGGCCCTTGGGCCTATAGAAACCTAGCCAAAATACCCTGGCTTTCGTCACCAAAGAAAATTATTTTCCTGTGCCCCTGTCGAGCAGAGCCACAGAGGTGATCCCCAGGGTGAATTTCCTATTTCCCATCCAATCATCAAGATTTTTCTTGAAGAGTGCTAATGAGGAGCTTTGTTTGATATAGATAGGTAGTTTGTTCAAGAGTATGGGAAGTCTCTGGGACAGGAATCTATCCCTCCAGTATGTTCTGTTTATTGTGGTGACAAGGTTTAGGTCCCTAGAGCGTATAGCACGGAGGGATTGGGATTTCTTTAAGTGGATCATGTCCAAAAGCTCTGGGTTTGACATAGCTTTGTATGTTAGGCAGAGATCACCTCTGAGTAGGTGATACAGAGTAAAGCTGTCGTTTTTTGAGACGGTCTGCGTAGGGCATCTGTTTGAGGTCGGTAATCCTCTTTGTGATGTATTTCTGCAGCCTTTCCAGTTGTTGTAGATGTCTTGTGAGGTACATACCAAAAGGGGTGTTGTACTCTATAATGGGTCTATTGAGTGACGTGTAGAGGGGAACAATAACGTCTTTTTTTCCTGCATGAGAAGGCTTTTGTGATGAGGTGTGCCATGTAGAAGGATTTCCTGACTACTGTAGCGATGTGATTATCAAAGGAGAGACTACTGTCCACCTGTGTCCCAAGGTCTCTTATCATACTTTCAGTGTTAAGTAGACTACCACCTATGTGGTAGTTCATGGGTGCAGAGTTTTTACCAAAAGGGATGACAATGCAGTGTTTGGCATTGAGCTTGAGGCCATGGCTTTGACACCAGGCATCTGTCTCAGTGAGGCCCTTTTGTAGGATGTCCACATCGTTAGGAGATTTGATTATGGCTCCTAGTTTGCAGTCATCTGTGAACTTCATTAGCCATAGACCTTCTGTGTTAGCCTGTACTTCAGAAAAGTAGATACCAAACAGGAGAGGACCCAGGACTGAACCCTGTGATACTCCACGTGTCACTGGTCTGAAGTCGGATTTGGAGTCTGCTACTTTCACAGTGTGGGTTCTGTCAGTGAGCTAGTTGGCAACCCATCTTGTGACATAGGGATTTATACCTAGTTTAGTGAGTTTATCTATAATTCCAGAGTGGGGGATGGTGTCAAAAGCCTTGGTGAGATCTAGATAGGCTGTGTGAACCACCTTACCCCCGTCTATGGCTTTGGTGACTGCTTCAAAGAAGTTTATCAGGTTTAGGAGACATGATCTGCCTTTTACAAACCTGAAATGGGTGAGGTCCAGAGATTGGAGATTACCAATGTCTTTGTTTATAAGTTCCATGATGATATGTTCCATGGCCTTGCAGACCAGTCTCGTTACGCTAATGGAGCGGTAGTTTCCGGTGTCCGTGGTGGCTCCCCCTTTGTGGAGAGGGATAATCATTGCTGTGCACCATTCAGTGGGCACAAAGCCTGAGGTGAGGCTATGATTGAACATGGTGCTTAGGTGGCTTGCCAGTTCATTGTGTAGTTCATATAGAATGCAGGCTGGGATGTTGTCAGGTCCCATGGATGCTGTCTTCTTGGCTTTGGAGAGTGTGGTTTTTACCTGTGCAGTCGTAATTACAGGAACTTTGCATTCTTCCGGTATAGAGATGGGCCCTTTAGGGGGTGAGAGGGGGGTAAAGTTAGCACTGAACCTATCTGCCAGGATGTTGGCAATATCAGTTAGTCCTGTATATTTAGTGCCATTGTGCTGCAACTCAGAGTAGATCTGAGTGTTGCCATTGAGATTCTTGACATCGCTATAGAATGCTTTGTGGATGTCTTTAGAATCAGTGGCGATTTTGTTTTCTTAACTAGCTTTGGGGGATTTTATGAGGGATCTCAGCTTCTTACTGAGGCTGACCAGGGAGTTCCTCCACTCACGGGATTTTACTCTTTTTTTGCAACAGTTTCTTTCTTCTGTTGTAGAGTTTGTTTATGGCAGGGGGACCACCAGATTGGCTTCCTTTTTTTGGAGGCTAGCATTTTGGTTCTGTTAGGGATAGCATGATCTATGCACTCGTGTAAGTGCTTATAAAGTGCATTTGTGCAGGATTCAGCAGTCGTACCTCTATTGTCTATCTGCATGTGTGTCGTGAAGTTTGCCACTTCTGTCTTAAGAAGTGTGAAGTTGGCCTTGGAGAAATTTTTTACGGTGGTTTCCCTAATGGGGGGTGGGGGCGGGATGTGGATGTCTATGGTGATTAGCTTGTGGTCAGATCTGACCAACGAGGAAATGACCTCTGGTGTGGAACACTGGTCACCCATGTTGGTAATGACCAGGTCTAGGATATTGCTGCCCCTGGTGAGGTGTGGATAAGTTGATCCAAGGTGTTGGAATTTATGAATTCCAGAAAATGTTGAGCAAAAGAGTTGGTACATGAGTAGTTTTCCCAGTTAATGGTGGAGTAGTTGAAATTGCCCATTATTAGGGTGTTGGGTTGTACCCTAATATTTTCCAGTGTATCAGGAAATGAGGTGTGGGAATCCTGGGGCATGTTGGGATCTGTAGCAAGTTACAATTTGGATTGCGGTCTTGCCCAGAGTTAGTTGCACTTGGATAATCTCTGATGCATTATGCTGAGCAACTAGCCTGGTGTGGATATCCTTTATAAATTTGGACATGCCTCTCTTGTGGTCCCTGCACCCCACCCCTCCTAATTATAGATACTAGCTCCAAGATCACACAACAGCAAATTTCCTAACCTCACTGCATGGAGATTTCATACAAAAGGCTGCTGGCAAAATCTCCATTGAAAGAATATTCACTCATATGAGTGTTCACCCCTATTTACAGTTTCAAAAGTGTTCCATATGGCGTTCACTGTTTGATCTGCAATCATATACTCTGTGTGTGTGTGTGTGTGTGTGTGTGTGTGTGTGTGTGTGTGTGTGTGTGTGTGTGTGTGTGTGTGTGTGTGTGTGTGTGTGTGTGTGTGTATGTGTGTATACAAACAAATGCACACACACACCTGGCTACTCATGCACACACAATAAAATAAGGATTCTCATCAGATTTAGAGAATATACATTGTCTGGCTCCATGGCACATGAGACAGATTCCTGGCTCATCTCAGGTGAGCAAGATTCGACTAACAGCTCTGGCAACAAGTCAAAAATGTTGCCATTTTAGTTTATGAATAGAACTATTATCTATTGTGACTGTGAATGAAGCAGATCAAGGCCTGAAGACCAAAAGTAAACTGGTAAATGTGTCAGTGTGCACTTTTCCATAGCAGACCTGTGGGAGCCTGAAATGTTTGTTCAATGACCCAGCTGTGAGTTTATTATAATAAACTCAGGATGTCAGATGGCCATGCCTGAAACTGGTGCATCTGTTGGGGAGGAAGGTTTCTATTGGACTGTTTCAGTGGCTACATTGTCAGTGATTGGTCTTGCATTTATTTTCCTTTGTCATCTGAGATGCTATATAGTCGCAACACACTTCTGAATGAAGGAAATGAATATTAATTATACAATATTTAGAAAAAAATTAATCCATCAGGTCAACACCCTCCCTCCCATCCTTGAAAACCATTCTAAAAGACTTCCTAGCTAAAATCAGGCTCTGTTCTTGCTCAAAACCAGGGTAAACTACATCCCTAAGTATGAACAAGTACCTTTTCATTCCTTATACCTCCTTACTCGCCCTTCTTCACTTACGTCCCTACTTCTATCAGATTCTTTTCCCTGACTTTATCTCCAAATATACCATAAGCCTGTTTTTCCCTCACTTTATATTGCAATTCCTGTTTGTATTAGACTAACTTACCTTTAATTTCTCTACAAACTGTCTAAAATTTCTATAAATATTAAATGATTGTCATATAGTTTGTATTGATTCTTAACCATTGTTTTTATGTTATCACTAATTTGTTATAATTATTTAAACTGCAGATATTTTTTGTTTCATTTTTGAATATTGTAAAATTATTGTTCTTAAAATGTTTTGTAATAATTTGTGGCTTTTCTTCATGGGCCTCCTCTGAAAATGGTCTTCTACTCAATCAGACTTTCTTGACGATCAAATGTCAATGAATAAAATAAATAAATAAAAGCAATCTCAGAATCATAAAATCTAATTAGCTGCCTGACAATAATAACTGAACCACTAATTACAGTTAGAGGCCAATAAGGTGAAAGTGGAAGGACAAACTGCAGAAAAAAGGTGGCACATTTTGTAAAGCTAAGCACATTATCGCTTAAGAGCAAAACACAGAGAAGTACATAGAGGCAAAAAAGGCACAGAAAACTACTTGGAGGAGAGTGTGCATGTTATTGCAGGTAGTGATTCAGAACTGTTCTGACATCAAAATATTTTAGTGTTGCTATGCCATATGCTGATATCACATCTGGTCACAAAGGATGAGGCTTGGTGGATTTTTGTCTAAGAAAAACTAACATCTTTCATTGTTTCATTACACTGCCATAAATATGCCATGGGTCATGGCAGTCAGATGAAAGACTACATTGTCAATAGCCATGACAATTTCTGATACTGGAAAGGGATTGTGGTTTTATAAGGAGAGATTATCAAAGAATATACTTTTAATTATATTAAAATAGTACCAATGTATAAGAATGCAAACCTAATCAACCAGGATATCATTCAAGCAAGATTTTCACACCAGTATTTTGTTGTACCCTTGTAAGAACTGTATTTTGTGAATTGCATAGCTACTTTTTTAATTACTGCTGGATCAAAATACCTGTACATTTCTGCACTTGAGACAGCACTGTGACATTGTCAGGTGCGCACATTTCTCAAGTTAAAAAAGATTAATGTTATCTGAATAAATATGTCTGTGACCTAACTTCGAGTAAAGGGAATCATGGGACCCTGTAACACTGTGGTTTTGTGTGTCTCTTCACATTACAAATGCTCCTAAGTTCAGCTGTGAAGTAATCTCCACATTAGCCTCATTATTACTAGCTATGAAATGTGAAAGTGAAATCTTGATAATTCAGTTTAATGTATGATAACTTAAGAGATGTGATTGCGGTGGTGGGGGAGGACATTTACAGAAGTAAGTGTCAAGAATAAAACAAATAGTGTAATACAGAAGTTTATGTTGTCATAAAGCAAAAAATCAGAAGACTAAGGAAACATTGGAGTGGTTATGTATTGTAGCTCTATGCAAGCTGTTCTTCCACCTCAACAGTTGCCTCTTTTAGGCATCTTCCACCTCTTCGTGCCCACATCCAGCCTGCTCAAGCTTTTTCTGGTCCTCCTGTGTTGTTTCTGCATTACCATCTCTGACCTCTGCTGGCTTTGGTCTAGGAAGACCATTCTCCTTGCCACATTTAGCGAGACACCTAGGACTTGCCCTACATATGGTTGCTCACATGGTGAATAATCCCAAAAAATTAGACAAACGTACCATGGATACAACATCTACACAACACATTATGAAACTCATAAAGTCAGAAAATAAACAGAAAGGAATGTCTTAAAAAGATGAGCTCCTTACAGGGATAAGAAAATATATCTCATCAGTGTTAATATGGTGGGAGGGGGGATTAAAATTATTTAACTGCACTGAGAGTCAAGAGGAAAAATTTGCTTTGCAGCAAGTAGTTCTGAAACTAAAATATTCTTTCAAATTTGATCAGCTGAGTAAAATGACAGTATTTCAACAGACAAGCTAGATGAGGCCTGTGTTCTGCGTTATTTCATTCGTTGCTAGCGTTAGTTTGCCAGTGGTAACCTGGTTAAGTATGTATATATATATATATATATATATATATATATATATATATATATATACACACACACACATACACACACACACACACACACACACACACACACACACACACACACACACTCTTACACACTCCTATAGATAGATAGACAGATAGAGATAGAGATATATGAGTATCTCATCAAACAATGACTGCTCAGTGAACAGAGAAAGAACGATCATTTTAGATCAAATCTAAAATGTTCATAGGTAGGTACTAGGCTATTGGCCCTTGGGCCTATATAAGCCTAGCTAAAAAGGTACCCTGGCTTTCGCCACCCAAGAAAATTATTTTCCTGTGCCCCTGTCGAGCAGAGCCACAGAGGTGATCCCCAGGGTGAATTTCCTATTTCCCATCCAATCATCAAGATTTTTCTTGAAGAGTGCTAATGAGGAGCTTTGTTTGATATAGATAGGTAGTTTGTTCAAGAGTATCAGAAGTCTCTGGGACAGGAATCAATCCCTCCAGTATGTTCTGTTTATTGTGGTGACAAGGTCTAGGTCCCTAGAGCGTATAGCACGGAGGGATTGGGATTTCTTTAAGTGGATCATGTCCAACAGCTCTGGGTTTGACATAGCTTTGTATGTTAGGCAGAGATCACCTCTGAGTAGGCGATACAGAGTAAAGCTGTCATTTTTTGAGACGGTCTGCATAGAGCATCTGTTTGAGGTCAGTAATCCTCTTTGTGATGTATTTCTGCAGCCTTTCCAGTTGTTGTAGATGTCTTGTGAGGTACATACCAAAAGGGGTGTTGTACTCTATAATGGGTCTAATGAGTGACATGTAAAGGGGAGCAATGACCTCTTTTTTCCTGCATGAGAAACCTTTTGTGATGAGATGTGCCACGTAGAAGGATTTCCTGACTACTGTAGCGATGTGATTATCAAAGGAGAGACTACTGTCCACCTGTGTCCCAAGGTCTCTTATCATACTTTCAGTGTTAAGTAGACTACCACCTATGTGGTAGTTCATGGGTGCAGAGTTTTTACCAAAAGGGATGACAATGCAGTGTTTGGCATTGAGCTTGAGGCCATGGCTTTGACACCAGGCATCTGTCTCAGTGAGGCCCTTTTGTAGGATGTCCACATCGTTAGGAGATTTGATTATGGCTCCTAGTTTGCAGTCATCTGTGAACTTCATTAGCCATAGACCTTCTGTGTTAGCCTGTACTTCAGAAAAGTAGATACCAAACAGGAGAGGACCCAGGACTGAACCCTGTGATACTCCACTTGTCACTGGTCTGAAGTCGGATTTGGAGTCTGCTACTTTCACAGTATGGGTTCTGTCAGTGAGCTAGTTGGCAACCCATCTTGTGACATAGGGATTTATACCTAGTTTAGTGAGTTTATCTATAATTCCAGAGTGGGGGATGGTGTCAAAAGCCTTGGCAAGATCTAGATAGGCTGTGTGAACCACCTTACCCTCGTCTATGGCTTTGGTGACTGCTTCAAAGAAGTTTATCAGGTTTAGGAGACATGATCTGCCTTTTACAAACCTGAACTGGGTGAGGTCCAGAGATTGGAGATTACCAGTGTCTTTGTTTATAAGTTCCATGATGATACGTTCCATGGCCTTGCAGACCAGGCTCGTTACGCTAATGGAGCGGTAGTTCCCGGTGTCCGTGGTGGCTCCCCCTTTGTGGAGAGGGATAATCATCGCTGTGCACTATTCAGTGGGCACAAAGCCTGAGTTGAGGCTATGATTGAACATGGTGCTTAGGTGGCTTGCCAGTTCATTGTGTAGTTCATATAGAATGCAGGCTGGGATGTTGTCAGGTCCCATGGATGCTGTCTTCTTGGCTTTGGAGAGTGTGGTTTTTACCTGTGCAGCCGTAATTACAGGAACTTTGCATTCTTCCAGTATAGAAATGGGCCCTTTAGGGGTGAGAGGGGGGTAAAGTTAGCACTGAACCTATCTGCCAGGATGTTGGCAATATCAGTTAGTTCTGTATATTTAGTGCCATTGTGCTGCAACTCAGAGTAGATCTGAGTGTTGCCATTGAGATTCTTGACATAGCTATAGAATGCTCTGTGGATGTCTTTAGAATCAGTGGCAATTTTGTTTTCTTAACTAGCTTTGGGGGATTTTATGAGGGATCTCAGCTTCTTACTGAGGCTGACCAGGGAGTTCCTCCACTCATGGGATTTTACTCTTTTTTTGCAACAGTTTCTTTCTTCTGTTGTAGAGTTTGTTTATGGCAGGGGGACCACCAGATTGGCTTCCTTTTTTTGGAGGCTAGCATCTTGGTTCTGTTAGGGATAGCATGATCTATGCACTCGTGTAAGTGCTTATAAAGTGCATTTCTGCAGGATTCAGCAGTCGTACCTCTATTGTCCATCTGCATGTGTGTCGTGAAGTTTGCCACTTCTGTCTTAAGAAGTGTGAAGTTGGCTTTGGAGAAATTTTTTACGGTGGTTTCCCTAATGGGGGTGGGGGCGGGATGTGGATGTCTAGGGTGATTAGCTTGTGGTCGGATCTGACCAACGAGGAATTGACTTCTGGTGTGGAACATTGGTTGCCCATGTTGGTAATGACCAGGTCTAGGATATTGCTGCCCCTGGTGGGGGTGTGGATAAGTTGATCCAAGGTGTTGGAATTTATGAATTCCAGAAAATGTTGAGCAAAAGAGTTGGTACATGAGTAGTTTTCCCAGTTAATGGTGGAGTAGTTGAAATTGCCCATTATTAGGGTGTTGGGTTGTACCCTAATATTTTCCAGTGTATCAGGAAATGAGGTGTGGGAATCCTGGGGCATGTTGGGGGATCTGTAGCAAGTTACAATTTGGATTGCGGTCTTGCCCAGAGTTAGTTGCACTTGGATAATCTCTGATGCATTATGCTGAGCAACTAGCCTGGAGGTGTGGATATCCTTTATGAATTTGGACATGCCTCTCTTGTGGTCCCTGCACCCCCCACACCCCCTCCTAATTATAGATACTAGCTCCAAGATCACACAACAGCAAATTTCCTAACCTCACTGCATGGAGATTTCATACAAAAGGCTGCTGGCAAAATCTCCATTGAAAAGAATATTCACTCATATGAGTGTTCACCCCTATTTACAGTTTCAAAAAGTGTTCACGCATATGAGCGTTCACTGTTTTGATCTGCAATCATATACTCTGTGTGTGTGTGTGTGTGTGTGTGTGTGTGTGTGTGTGTGTGTGTGTGTGTGTGTGTGTGTGTGTGTGTGTGTGTGTGTTTGTACGTGTGTATACAAACAAACAAATGCACACACACACACAGGCATACATACATGCACACACAATGAAATATAAGTTCTCATCAGATTTAGAGAATATACATTGTCTGGCTCCATGGCACATGAGACAGATTCCTGGCTCATCTCAGGTGAGCAAGATTCGACTAGCAGCTCTGGCACCAGAGCAACAAGGCAGGGAGAGCAGGAGTGAAGGAGCATGGCTTGTTCATCTCTCCCAGGGAGAAGGAAGGTAGGGAGGAAGCACACTTGTGGTCACACTGAGCAAGGCTAACTTTTTGTTGGAGAACAGTAAGCTCACTTTTGTTCTTCGGGGGGGGGGGCATGAATCCTGGATGGAATGCTCCTTTTGGAACTGAGGTGACATCCTCCACTGTCATCCCACTGCATGGCCCCTTCCCATGCCTCATCTGATGCATGTGTCAGGGATGGGGAGAAAGTTAAAAAAAAAGAGAGAAAATCTCAAACCACTCCTGATGGCTGTCTGAATGATGGCATCTCCTGGCCATATCTCACCCCTGTAATGGAGAGAGAAAGGGACAACTGGTCATGGACAGAGCTGATAATTGAGGCACACTGAAAGCAAAAAATGCCAAAATTAATATAAACTATGTTACTTTCACCATCAAATACTCTTTTGTAATGTTATACACATGCATGTGCACAAACACACAAACTTACCAGAATATTTAAAAGTACACAGAAAAGCTCACTTTTCCTAGCATTCTGCTTAAAATACCTAACATAGAAAAGCTCACTTTTGCTAGCATTCTGCTTAAAAGACCTAACATTAACAGGGAAATATATTTTATATTGATGCATCTTATTTAATACTTCATGCAATGCAGTACCAATTCTTCATCCTTGCTTTGAATGCATTTAGCCTTCATCTGAGAGCAGATTCATTAGTTGATTCCCCACTTTATCTCCTTCACTGTGTAGACTCTAAAAGTTAAGTACATTTCAATAAGTGATGGTATGTAATCATGTGATACACCCTCAAGAAAGTTCTGTCTTTCACTGTATAAACATGCACAATCTTGCGTATTCCAGTGACTTCACTGAGTCAGGTATGAAACCTTCCAGGTATAGGATTGTTTCCCAGAGACTTGTGAGATGTCTGTCACACATACACACTCACATGCATGCGCGCACACACACACCCACATACACCCACACACATACACAAATCGCCTTCTTTATGTAAAAGACATTTTCTCAGCATCAGTGACATTTACCAGCATAGGAAAGAATATGTTCATAAGTGATTACTAGGCTACTAAACCCCATGGGGCATTTTTAAATCTATCCATGCTTCTCAAATCTAGCTGACAAGTTTTGATACCATAGGGTTATTTTACGGGGTCTAAATGGGCTTGGACATGGGTGATCTGATATTTCCAGGCTGCTTCTGTCTGCTAGAAGCATAGAAGCCAGAAAAGGGGTTAATTCCCCATCCATTAGACCAAGTTACTCTTGAAATGAGTTAGG
The DNA here is from genome assembly GCF_019279795.1 of Protopterus annectens. NCBI lineage: Eukaryota > Metazoa > Chordata > Ceratodontiformes > Protopteridae > Protopterus > Protopterus annectens. The sequence continues at coordinate 1,859,901,249 of NC_056735.1, forward strand.
GAAGAACTCTGCTTCACATGAATGGGAAGCCTATTCCAGAGAAAGGGTAGTCTCTGAGACACATACCAGTCCCTCCAACATGTTCTATTTATGTTGCAGCTGAGGTTTTGGGTCACTGGATCATATAATTCTGATGCTATTTGTTTTACAGATGTGTAACAGATCCATCAGAGTGGAATCACAGGATGCTTTGTAAGCCAGGCATAGATTGCCTCTCAGCAGTCTGTAGGAGTACAGGGATAGGGCTTTAAGGCGGTCCAGGTAGGACATGTTGTTTACACCCTGTATTCTTTTTGTGAGGAACCTCTTTGGGTGCTTCATTTGTTGCATACACCTGATCATGTACATACTAAAGGGGGCACTGTACTCTGTGATTGGTCTGATGAGGGCCACGTACAGCAGCACAATGATGTCATTGAACCTAGAGGCCATATCCTTGCTTTTAAATTGTGCAACATAGAATTATTTCCTCACTACCATAGACATAGGATGGTCAAGAACCAGGTTACTGTCTACATGTGTTCCCCAACCCCTGACTGATGGGTCTACTCTTAGAGGTGCATTTTCAATGGGATAGTTTCAAGAGATAGTCATATTCAAAAAGAATGCTATTATGCATTTCTTTGCATTGAGTTTTAGACCATGGCTCTGGCAGATGATGCCACAGTATGTGCAGAAGATAATTGACTTTAATAACTGGATTAGTTTTTGGTGACAATTGAAGGGGACACTATATATGACAGCCTGTGAGGATATGGTTGACAGACTGTGCTGCTTTGCCATTCCCCTCTAAGCTTCTGAATATTGCCTAAACCTTATCCACCCCCATAGTGCTTTCTTAAGGCATTACCAACCTGATAAACCTTCTGACATAGCAAAACCAACCTAAGAAAATCTGAAGGTGTTACTACTCAATACTAGGAGTCTAAACAAGAAATTCCTCTCCCTGCAAGTTATCCTCTCACCCAAGAATGTAGCTGTCTGTGCAGTTAGTGAAACTTGATTTAAAACTGTGGAGAATACCTCGGCAGCGCTATAATGCCTTCCATACTTTTAGACTTGTGTCTCAATTTATATCAAAAATATCCTCCAGGCTGGTCAAACAATATGATGCATTTGAACTTCTCCACATCCAAATTACCATAGACAAAGTCCCATAACATATCCTTGCAAGCTATAAGGCCCTCTTTATGACCCAGGAAGCCCATAACACATACCTACATACTGGAGCACTCTCCATTCAACCCAATATCATATTTATGGGGAACTTTAACTACCCCACTATAAACTGGAAATCATTTATGACCCATAATGTGCAGGCCCAGAAATTCCTGGACCTTGTGGACACAAATACCCTGGACTAGACAGTCTGCATGTCCTCTAAGGACACTAACATCCTAGACCTAGTCCTCCCCAACATGAGGGAATATTGTAGCACCTCCCTCCCCACCAAATGTATTATCCTCACTAGTCAGGTCAAATCATAAAGCTGTTTCCTATGAAATAAAAATAAATCCTGGGAAACCGGTATCCCTGGGACTTTTAGAAAATATTCCAAGGCAAACTTCCTACTTCTAAGTGACACTCAGGCAAAATGTCAAGCCCCCGCCCCCAAACCCAGGAAACACCACTTCTTACACTGAGTCATTCACAAGAACCCCCTATAATCATGTATACAGCTGTACAGAAATTAAGAACTCTCTCATCAAACTTAATAAATATCTCTAGGTACTAATCAAGTCAACCAAAAGCAAATTTGAGGTACACATAGCCTCCTGGGCTAAAGACAACCACAAGATATTCTTCAGTTATGTCAGAAACCTCAAAGGCCAATAAATTCAGCTCCAAGTTTCCCCACTTTCTCCCCCAGACACCTCTATTGAAATATCTCCAACCATAGCTCCCCCAACTGTCACCAGGGAACAAGTCTTCAATGCATTCTTCAAGGCAAAAACATTACATTGAAAAGCCCTGATAATATCCCAGGATGCCTCCTTAATAGTAAGGAACATGACCTTTTGGGTCCTGTAGAAGCACTATTCAACTGTGGCCTCCAAATAGGCTTCATGCCAAGCAAATGGAGGATGGCAGCTGTTATCCCAATAAACAAGGGTAGGTCATCCACAAACACAGTAAACAAATGACCTATGAGCCTGACTATTCTCATATGCATGGCCATGGAATGCATTACCATGCACATGATGAATAACAACTTAGGAAACCTTCAGATGCTGGATCCAACTCAATTTGGTTTCATCAGTGGAAGATAGTGCCAACTCAGCCCAGTGGTCTTTTCTGAGAAGATCAGCAAAGCAACGGATGAGGGCAAAACAGTGCAAACTGCCTACCTAGACGTAGCCAAAGCATTTGGCTAAGTTCCCCATTCGGGCACTGTAGATAGGCTCACTGAAGTAGATATAAACCCTTATGTTCAGAAATCAGAATAAAAAAGGAAAGATGTTGCTGCATGACATACTGACTCTTCCTTCTGTTTTAGCACAAAGGTGTCCATATCGTCTTTGTGTGGCTTGTGTGCACTATAATTTAAAATACCTAACAGTACAGCTACATGAGATTACCAGTCTGTCTTTGCTAGTCACAGTATAATGGACAGAAGTCCACAATTTATGATCCAAGAAATCCATGCTTTTATAAAGCAGTGGGAATTTAAAGTCCCAGATATACAGGTAACAATGGGCAAGTAGACCATATGGTGCAAACTTAAAAAAAAATCTACTCAGAAAATGCAACATCTCTACAAGCTATGATTGCCATCTTTCAGATCTGGAATACAGAAATTCACCTTTATGACCTGTATGACTTTTATCAACAAAACTGTTTTGAAAAGAGATGTAACAACTTAACACTGCTATGAACAGTGCAGGCCAGGAAGTAACAAGCAAATTCTAGAAGCAGCAAGGTTCACTTTAGGTGACAAAAAAGAAATGAGAAATGTATGCAGTACACTCTCCCTTTTTGCCAGGCAATCCCCTAATGGATACTGCATGATATTATATCCACATGATGCCTCTGTAAGAAATCCACCGGCTGAAAATGTTTGTTAGATTGACCATCCTCTGGCTTCAGCCACAACTAATTCATATATTGCAATTCCTACAGCAATTTACCTTATAATGAACAGTTTATATCTTGTATTAAACATCAATGACTCTCCTCTGTTAGTCTACAATTGGGTAAAATCCTAGGCAGTATAGTGGAAATCAGATAACAGCCAAGAGAAAAAAGCCCAGAAGACTAAATCCTAAAGTAACAAAGAAGGCCTGGCAGCAGGCACTGTTAGACAGCAATGCTGACGTTGTGAACTGATGACAAGGTGGTCATGGACAGATGCCTGTAAAGGAGACACATCTTGAAGCAAGTACAGGAAGCATCTGGAATCACCATGCAGTTGATTGCCTAATAGCAAAATATGATAGAATGTATTATACATTTTGGAAAGGAGAAGATGGATGAATACATCATTGAGGACAGACAATCTTACAGAGCTATCATTATAAAAAAAAAGTTATGTACTTATCATAATGTTCCATCTGTGTTGTCCATTTTCATTCTTCCTCAATTGTTGGGTTCAAATCCAATCCTCAGATCCTACTCAGCTGTTACTAAAGCTCATAGTAACCATAAAGTTCTTGAGCTTCTCCCTTACCCATAATGCACCAACCCCCTAACATACCCCAGAGCTTGTTTGATGATTTACCTAAAGAAAGATGTGCCTCTCTCTCTCTCTCTCTATATATATATATATATATATATAGAGAGAGAGAGAGAGAGATAGATATATGTATATATATATATATATATATATATATATATATATATATATATATATGTGTGTGTGTGTGTGTGTGTGTGTGTGTGTGTGTGTGTGTGTGTGTGTGTGTGTGTATATGTATATGTGGGTATAGGCAGAGAAAAAGTAACACAGTAACACCATATAGGCTTCTAGCCTGTATAAGACAGCAGTAGCATTATTTAGACCATAGAGCAGTAATAACTTATCTTATAGACGCAGTGATTTCACATAGGGAGTAAACATATTCCTTGTAAAGCATTACCAAATACAAGGAGTAAAAAGATCAGTGCTTAGACTAAACAGTGGTAAAGAGCACGATATGTAAGAAAGTGAGAATAAGGGAAGGTAATAATTTTGGTGTCAATTCATGCTAGTAATTAGAGGAAGGGAACAGATAGCTGGAAGAGAGATCAAATAAGATAGTATGACCTGGTAGACCTATATGGGAGAGATAGTATATTCAGCCTGAGTTTGTGCAGGAGCACATCCAGTTGTTGATGTTGTGTTCTTTAAGTAGATGTTTACATTTAGTTGTGTTGATGAATTAATTATTGTTTGAAGTAGTGCATTCCAAAGTTTAGATACTTGGTTAGAGAAGAGGGAATCCACAAAACTGTTGTTAGATTTGGTAACTGTTAGCAGGCCTTTGTTGGTAGATCATAGTGTTCTAGAGCTAGAGTAGAACTGAACAAGCTATTTGAGAGAGGGACAGCTGTTTGGGTGGTTGAGTATATATTGTATGAAGGTTTGTTGGTTATTGGTCAGAAGATTAGGAAGTTCTAGCCATTTTAGATGCTGTAATACATTGCAGTTGTGTGATCTGTAAGGGAGGTTTGGGGCAAATCTTGCTATTTTGTTGTAGCTGGACTCCAATTTATTTAACTCTGTTTTTTATGTTTGTAAGTATAGGTGAAGCATAAAGGAGGGTGGAAAGAAGACAGGTTCTGGATATGGCTTGTCTGGTGGGATCTGTTAGGAAATGTTTGATCCTATAATGTGAGCCTAGTTTGATATGTATCTTTTTGATGGTTATGGCTAGGTGCTTGTCAAACCTCATGTTGTTGTCAGTGGTCACTCCTAGGAGCTTAGTATGCTCTACTGGTTCTATTATAGTATTATTGAAAGAGAGGATGGTGAAGGGGGATGCTGGCTATGTGTTTTCTTACTAGTAAAGAGCATGAGCTTAGTATTATTTGGGTTGAGAACAAGCTGAGTGTCAGATAGGTAACATTTGAAGTCATCAAAGGCTTTTTGGGTTGTTTGAAGGAGTGAAGAGATAGAGGGGGCTGAGCAAATAAGGGAGGACTCATCAACATATTGAATAATTGTTGCATGATGAGTGGCTGTGGATAATTTATTTGTGAATATGGAGAATAGCAATGGACAAAGTATTGACCTTTGGGGTATGCCAACTGAGACAGTTAGCAGGGATGATAGTTCATTGTTCCATTTGACTACTTGTTGGTGGTCTGATAAATAGTTAAGAAACAATAACAGGATGGACTTAGATAGCTTTAGGGAGGCTAATTTGTTGAGAAGTGTCTGGTGAGAAACTGTATCAAAAGTTTCTGACATATCTAGAAAGACATAGGATACATGGTGACCATTGTTTCTGAGCTGGTTAATTTAATTAGTGAAGTTAACAAGGGCTGTAGTGGTGCTATGTTTAGGCCGAATCCCATGTTGGGAAGGGGATAGTAGGTTATTATGTAGTAGATATCACAGTAGTTGTGTGTGAACACATTTTTCAAGGATCTTAGCAAAAGGACAGAGAATAGCTATGGGCCTATAGTTACTGAGTTCAGTGGATGTCCTACCTTTGTGTAGTGGGATTATATGAGACGTTTTCCAGAGTTTTGGGATGTATTGTTATTTAATGGACCAGTTAATAAGGATAGAAACAGGGAAGGAAATCCCATCTGGTCCAGTTTTCAGATAGTCACTGGGAAGCTGATCTGCAGCGAGGGCTGTAAGTTTAAGTTTAGAAAAAAGTTTTTATGGTGCTGGTTTGTATAGTCTTAATTAAGAAGGAGTTGAGAAAATCTAAAGTATGAGCAGGTAATGATAGAAGGGCAACAAAAGTAAGAGCACTGACAGTACCACATCTGGGAAATTTATTACAAAAATAAAGAAAGAATAAAAACAAAGTTACAAAGAATAAATCCTTACACAACAGTGGTAAGTGCTTTCAGGGATCTACCCCTTCATCAGACAACAGTTAAAAATCCCATAATTCATTAAATACTGGAGGTTAGTCACATGATGTTTCAAAATTTCAGTTGTACCGAATAAGGACATAACAATTAGTGCATCAGTGCATATTAGCACAGTTATGCAATTAAAGAGACCATACACTAAAGAAATTATAGCTAAGATAAATAAGAAATGTGTAAAACCTTGTATGGTGCATAACTATATATAATAAAAACCTGATAATCCTAGCGACAACACTATATATCCATATATATATATATATATATATATATATATATATATATATATATATATATATATATATATATATATATATAAAATATACATAAATATACAATATCAGTGCATCCAGCTTATATAGATACATACATTAAAAATTTTTATGTGAAATATAAAATGCTACTATATATATAGAAATAAATAATCTAAAATACAATGTAAAAAATATATAGAAAATGTATTGTAACATATTAAAATTCAAGAGAATCAATGTTTCAAAGGTCGAGCTTTTAAAAAAGGTTTAAGTGGCACTATTTGATTCAACCCTGGGAGTTTGTCTGCATTAAATCTAATAATCCATCTCTGCTCAGCAGCTTCTGTGTCATTAGATAAATTACCCCACCTTAATTTCTCAGACAATATTTGTAAAACCAGAAATTTAAAAATATGTTCAGGATCTATATTCATGTTGTGCATAGCAATCGCACTGTTCTCCTTACAGTTCCTAATATCCCTATAATGTTCCAGGATCCTGTCCTTCAGGATGTAGACCCTATTATGATACGCACAATACAACTCGAGCAAGCGGGCAAGTCAATGATCGCGATGAGGTAAGGTATATACATACTGACATAGACAACACACTTAGGATGCCACTCACTTTTGCAAGCAACATAAGTGTAGTATGTGATGTAGTAACCAAAAATTGGGGTATTCTATCCACAATTGACAACCTACAGGGTATAATTGGTACTAAGCCAAGTTTCACTTTTAGGAACAATAGAACATTGAGAAATGAACTATGTTATAGTAATGCCGCAACCAATACTGTCAGTAGATCAGATAGATTGAGCTTATACATATGTAGAAATTGTGGAGCATGTAAACACATACACAATGGCAGGACTTTTACACATCCCTCGAAGAAATTCAGTCATAGCAGTAATCTCTATGCTGATTGTTCCACATCAAACGTGGTCTACTTCGCCTACTGTGTAGTATGCTACAGCTTCTACATAAGTAAGACAAATAGACGCCTGAAGGACAGGATCCTGGAACATTATAGAGATATTAGGAACTGTAAGGAGAACAGTGCGATTGCTATGCATAACATGAATACAGGACCTGAACATATTTTTAAATTTCTGGTTTTACAAATATTGTCTGAGAAATTAAGGTGGAGTAATTTATCTAATGACACAGAAGCTGCTGAGCAGAGATGGATTATTAGATTTAATGCAGACAAGCCCCCAGGGTTGAATCAAATGGTGTCACTTAAACTTTTTTAAAAGCTCGACCTTTGAAACATTGATTCTCTTGAATTTTTAGATTTTTAATATGTTACAATACATTTTCTATATATTTTTTACATTGTATTTTAGATTGTCTGATTATTTATTTCTATATATATAGTAGCATTTTATATTTCACATAAAATTTTGAATGTATGTATCTATATAAGCTGGATACACTGGTATTGTATATTTATGTATATTTGTTTATATATATATATATATATATATATATATATATATATATATATATATATATATATATAATAGTGTTGTCGCTAGGATTATCAGGTTTTTATTATATATAGTTATGCACCATACAAGGTTATACACATTTCTTATTTATCTTAGCTATCATTTCTTTAGTGTATGTTCTCTTTAATTGCATAACTGTGCTAATATGTACTGATGCACTAATTGTAATGTTCTTATTGGGTACAACTGAAATTTTGAAACATCATGTGACTAGCCTCCAGTATTTAATGAATTATGGGATTTTTAATGGTTGTCTGATGAAGGGGTAGATCCCTGAAAGCGCTTACCACTGTTTTGTAAGGATTTATTCTTTGTAACTTTGTTTTGATTCTTTATTTTTGTAATAAATTTACCAGCTGTGGTACTGTCAGTGCTCTTACTTTTGTTTCCTTTCACTTTTCACTGACAGTTTTGTGCTTAGAGAGAGGATATTTACTTTTATTAATGATAGAAGGGTATTAATGTTGTTTTTCTACAAGTGATAGGATAGAGTTGATAAAGTAGGAGTTGAACTGCGAAGCAATATTATCAGTGGCACTGGTAGAGGTTGGAGCAGGGGTTGTGGTGTGTCTAGGCTTCAGCAGGCAGTTAATGGCTTGCCAGAATTTCTGTGGGTTATTCTGATGTTTAATTTGAGTGGTATACTTTTTTGTTATATTTAATTTGGTTTTAGCTAGATTACAGGGCTGTCAATAGTTGTGTAGTGATGTTTCATTGTTTTATGTCATGGTAATGATACTAGGCCCTATCTCTTTGTTTAAGGAGTTTTTTGGTTTCTTTTGTGAGCCAAGGAGTAGGTTTGGATTTAGTATGAATTTTTCTGAGGGGGAGCTAGCTGATTTAGGATATTGATAAATTTATCATTAAAGTATTGGACAGCCATGTCAAGATGGAGGTGTTTGAGTAGAGACCAGTCACATTTTTGCAAAAGGGTTTTAAATACTTCAGGAAAGAATTTTCTTTTATTGCGTATGTATTTATAAGTAATATTTTTGGGAGGATGAATATGTTGTCAAATTAGCTAAGTCTGTGATCGCTTAGTCTGTCTGGGAGTCAGTCTGATTGATAGTAGTGGGAGGGTATATTTATAAGAGACCAGTCTAGTGCAGGCTGTTTATTACTGTGTTTGTCAGTCCTGGTTGGAGTTTGTATCATTTGGCAGTACCCATGTAGATCTATGAAATTGGATGGATTGTCGTGAATGCAGGTAGCCCAATCTAGGTTGAAAAATTATAATAAAGATTATAAGATTTATAAGAAAAGGGGAACATTTTAAGAAAGAATAAGAAAAATACACTTATCTGAAGGAAAACTGACAGCTAAGGCTGACCGTGTCTTTTCACAAAAAGCAGCAAATGACATCTAGGATATGTTAAGGATTGGTGCATTAAGGGTAAAGAAGAAGTTTGAGAGCATTTTGGTTATCATGAGCTTTAGTAATGGCCGATTCTTATCCGAGGATTGGATCCAAACCCAGCAGTTGAGGATAGAATGAAAATTGACAACATCAGATCTTAACTTTCATATCTGATAAAAGGAGGCCCACCCTCAATACCAGCAGGACACTGTCTACAGCAAATCCTCAAGGATGGGCTTAACAATGGGAACATCTCATATAAAATAGTGACTTTAAAGAAAGGCTTGAATCTGGACATCACATCTAGTTTACAGTGCCTTGCAGAAGTGTTATGAATAGACCAAGAAGCCACTGTAGAGATTTCATCCAAAACTGCATTTCTGTAAAGACGATTCCAGATATAGTGGCTGCTGTAGTGGAATGAGTCCTAGGTAATGTAGCAAGAGTCTCACTTTGTTATTGTGACAAACTTATTAGCAGTCAGACAACTATCTGGCTAAGGTAAGTCTTATAAATATTTTGACCCAGCTTTCAAAAAACAGAAATGAATAGCTATGTCCGTGGACAGCTTTTGTGCTGTAAACATAAATTCTGCACTGATGGTGCTTATTCATACAGTGGAGGAGACAGAATATTCAGGTGCATGGGTCAACTGGAAAAGGTTCGTCTATTTGGCCCCTTTAGATATAAGACGGATTAGTATGAAGAGTGATTCTGTCCTTACAACATGTCAGGTATGGATGTTCAACAGAATGTGTTTGTTCTTCCTAAATTCTTTTTGGCAGTAATAAAACTAGAAATAAATACTTTTTAAGACAGGTATTTTAATTCAGCAGAAGAAACATGTTATAAAGGGAGCAAACAGAGCTTATCTAACATAAAATCCAAACATGAGAAGAGCACAGGATCTCACAGAACAGGTCTAAGAAGGAAATTGCCCTTTATGAATGCTCCATAGATACATAGCAATGGAATTAACATTCCATAGTACCAAATAAACAAAGCATAGGCGAAATCAAGGCACAAATAATTCTGTCAGGAACAGTGGTCAAAAAGGGGAAACATATAGAAAGATGAGATGCATAGAAAGACATCAGAATGCTTTTTATACACAAATATTTGAACATTTCTCACAAAATATAAAAAGTAGACTGGAGTGTTTTTCATTGGCATATACTGAGTGAGCACAATGACCAACAGAGTTCTGAAGTCTGGGAACAAAACATTATGGGATAGGGCGAGGATTCTTAAAAATCTAAGAAAGTATTACTTACGGTCGTAGCAACATGAGAATTACAAGGCAAGTACATTACAACACCATTTCTGATCATCGATAACCACCTCATGATATACCTCCCACTTCTTGCAAATGAGGCCTGGGATGAAGTTGCAGATGCCCATCCCATCATCAAAGTTAGTTTTGAAGGATGCAAGTGGGGTATTCTTTTTAATATAGAAGGGTGGTTTATTCCAAAGATGGGATAAAAGCTGGGTAATAAATCTGTCCCTCCATTGTGCTTTGTTTATATGCTGGTGGAGATTCAGAACCTTGGGTCTAGTTTTAGACGAGCTGTTTGTCTTGTGGATATGTAAGACATCAGGGAGATTTTGGTCCGAGATGGAACAGAATGCAAGACCTAGATCTTCATGTAAGAGTATATAGGAAACTATGTATAGAGATGGGACTTCAACCATGTCTTGGTAGCTAAAGATTTTAGAACAGTAATCTTTTAGATTAGGAAATGATAGGACCTTTCTATATGTGTGATGTTTATAGGGCAGACTACAGTGGAACAATGACGTCTTTTGTTTTGGATGAGAGGCCTTTAGATATCTGTTTTGTTAAATAGAAGGATTTTCTGACTACTAATGCTGTGCAGTTGTCAAATGAGAGAAAGATGTTGACCCAGGTGCCACGATCCCTGATATGGGGTCAAGTATTTAGGGATTTGTGGAATTTCAATGACTCTTTCCTGTGTAAAGTTTGTGCTAAACGTATCTACAAGGACATTTGCTATGCCCTTTGGGTCTGACTGGGTGATGTCATTTTAGGTTAGTTCAAAATACTGCTGGGAGTTGTTTCTTAATTTTTTGACTTAATTAAAGAAGGATTTATAACTGACCTTGGCTTCAGATGCTTGGTTCAGCTCATATTTAGCTTTGCTCTTCCTGATGGCATCTTGTAATTCTTTAATGAATGTGGCCACAATTGAATTGTTTTTCTATTTTGCTATAGGCCTTCTTTACTTTCATAGATTAACAGGGTGGTTTATTTATAAAATTCCCAATATATTTGGTTGTAGTAGGGACTGCCAAGTCTAAGCACCTTTTCAGATGGGAAGAGAACACTGTTGTGTAAATAGCAACTGAAGCTGCATAGGGACTGGTGATATTACAAGTACATTTTGAGAGTTCACCATAGAGTTTGAGTAAGTTTGTTCCTTTGAAGTCCTTAAATTCAGTTTTTTTCATGGGGAGGGGGTGGAGTTGAGACTTAAAAGAAGAAGGTCACTAGTTAATGGTTTGATTTAACCAGGAATGAGGTTACTATGGGTATGGTACATAAGAGGCTATGCTGATAAGGACAAGATCTACAATATTTTGGCTTCTGGAATGCTTAGTAATTGTTCTAGGGAATTATCATTTTATTAAGTCCAGGAATTTTGGGTATAGTCATATTTTAAGGTATATGTGCACCTGTTTATCGATGGATAGTTAAAATCTGCTTATTGCTGGATAGCTATAATCACCTATCAACAAGGTATTTTTAACTATGGGGATTTGGGGATTGGAGAAAGTACATTCAGGAATCTCTCATTGCCATCCAGGGACTTGGAGGGCATCCTATAACAGGCACTAAATGATTTGTTTGTTTTGTTTAGGGTAAGTTGGAGTTCAATGAGTTCTGGTTGAGGGTCTTGGGGAATCTGCCTAGAGGTTATATGGTTTCTGACAAACAAGAAAACACCCCTGCAGTTTCCCTTAGGTCTGAATGCATGGTAATCTCTAAACCCATGAAAGGAGGGATTTCTTTCTTTATAATTAAACCAAGTCTCAGTGCCATGAGGCTGGCAACAGAAGGAATACAACACAGACATGGATGTAAACAAGCTGACAAAGGGCCATGAGATCAGTCACTTTGTTATCAAGAATTCTGGCACTGGATCAACTTTGGTATAGTTTGATATGGAATCTGATGTAACGTTATCGTACCTGCTATGTCTAGATATCCAATAACCAAACATTGCCTAAAAAGGCACTATGGGGTAGCAAGGGCCTTGACCAGTAAGTAGGAGCCATGGAAAGAGAGGTCCATGCTGTCATTTCTGAACAGTCAGTCATTCCAAGCTGATTCATACTGGACTCTAGAAGAATGACACCAAGTACTTAACCAATTGTTGAAGTCAATTATGTCTTCTTTGCATGTAGGGATTCCACTCAGGACCACAGTCTTACCTACATTTGACACAAACACAGCAAACTCTAACATGTTTCTCTTCATGTCTCATAGGGTTGAATGTCTCACTTCATTCACATTCACATAAGTCACCATGAGGTTATATTCATATTTGCCTGTGTAAGGGACTGAAGAGGCCTTGTACTGTCACAGATACTGCTGCCACAGAGAAAACGTAACTATCACACTGTCTTTTCTCTAGCCTTGGTAATGACAGAGTCAGTGTGGCCTTTATATTTGTACCTGTGGTTTTAATGATAGTAAATGCTTTACAGTTTGCAACCTTGTGACTAGTTACTATGTATAAGGGTGCTGGTGCCATGTCTGTTGATCTCTGTAATGGCTTTATCCTCCTTGTTCTAGAAGGTTTGGGAAGGGACTTTTTTACAGCTTCAGCATATGTTGTTTTGGTAATGTTTGTCTGCCGCTTACAGATTGTATCATGTATGTAAAGTATTAGTTCATTGTCTTTGAGCATTTGCCAGTTTCTGTACTGCCTAAGAGCACCAGGTGCTAAGAGGCTGGCAATAGATGGTCCACAAGCAGTTAATCATCCATTTCATCCAGGTGTGTCTTATTAGGAGAGCTGCACCCATATATAGTTAGAAGAGTAGTCAGTAGTCAAAAGCTACAAGGATCTTAAATGCAAGAGGTCAGGCAGTAAAAAGAATCTTTGCAAAAACTCACGATAAACATGACCATGATAGCAAAATTGTCAGTAGCGAATTACAACCCTACGAGAAGTCTAAGCAAGCCAGAACTTAAGTGGAAGAGGCCTCAATAACCAAGGCAGCAGCAATGGTAGCAGTAAATGAATAACAAGCATGCTAGCAGTGTGATCAACAAGCTGGACTAAACTGATAATATTAAATGTGAGAAATAACACAGCAGGTACACCAATAGTAATAACAGAGCACTAGAAACTCACAGCTGCTCAATATGCACAATGAGCACCCTGTGCAAACATGCTCAACCTATAAAAATACTACAACCTTTCGAAGCCCTTTAATGAAAGACTTCCTAGTCAAAAGCTGGTGCTGTTCTTGCTCAACACCAGGTTAAACTATGTGAACAAATACCGTGAGGTAAGTGCAATGTTGTGCAACTCAGCTTAAACAGGAGCTAAATTAAGCAATGCATCAGAATTAAGTACAATGCCCCAACAAGAACAGCAAATAGAAACTAGATACTAGGTCACACCCAACAGATAATAGCTCAGAATTGCAAATTCCCCTTCTCTTACAAGATAAAAATTTCCAAAACAGTTCTAAACTTTAAAAAACACTGGCAAACCAACACAAGTTTTCATATTAGCTAAAAATAGATAAATTAGAAACTTTCCCGGTGTTGCAAGGACCAAATCTGTAGTATGTTCAGTGAATAAGTCTGAATTTGGCAAAGTTGAGCAACGTAGTACAACTCCTCTCAAACAAGGGCTGAGTCAAGAAACATAAATGAATTTAAAAAAACGTATAAGTAAGCAACAGCTGAGTGATCCTAATGCCTGCCATCCTTAATTCTGTAGTTATGAAGTATAGACTTCTTATCAGATAAGCCTTAATATGTAGTTGTATTGCTATATGGGGGACAGTTAAAGTACGCAGGTATACAAGCAGGGATTTAAAAAATAACTTTTGATGAATAAACCAGACATGATTGAAAGCGTTAGTTTAAATAATCTAATACCCTTGGTATTAACAATATTTAAATATTTATACATTCTAGCATAGTCCAAGAAACAAATCTATTCCATTTTTATATGTAAGATTTTGTCATTTTATTTATTTCTGCTTCCTTTAATATATTTAAAACCTGTTTAGTAAAGGAGTAGCTAACAAACATCAAGATTCTAACATTCAGGCTTACAGACTTAGAGTTTTGAGAAAGGAATATAATGCCTTGTGCTGTGTCAGTAAGGACTTGTGTTGAAATAATAGTCATGGTGGAAAAGGAACCAGACTTATTATTAGAGAATACCATTGATATCTTTGCCAAAAAGGAGCTATCAGAATTAAATTGTCTGTCCTATTTTACTTTGAGTAGTACCTTCTGAATTCAAGGAAAATGATGGAAGGCTTACAATAAAAGTATGGACATGCTGCACCTCAGAAAATCCAAATCCCATCGAGCTACACGCTCGAGAGACTTGAACCTCAGCACGGAAATAAATAGGACATGCTGGAGGGACAGATTCATAACCCAGAGGCTCCCTTCACTCTGGAATAAAATCCCAGTCCAGGTTAGGCAGAGTCCCTCATTGACTCTCTTCAAGAGGAATCTTGATGAGTGGATGGGAGATCGTAGGTTTACCCCAGGTATCACTTCTGTGTCACTGTTAGACAGAGGCACAGTATACTAACCTCGAAAAAGGGCATAGCAAAATTCATTTAAAATGGGTGGCGAAAGCCAAACACATTCTGGCTAGGCTTATAAATGCCCTAGGGCAGATAGCCTAGTATGAGCCTATGAACCTATGACTTTGTGGAAATGAAAATGCATCTATCTTACAAACTACTTCATGAGGCTTTTGTCTTGATTGCTGCAGTGTGTGATGAACCACACCATCTGAGAGAGACCTTACATCTGTAAGTTCAGCTTTCATTTGTAATCCATTGCTACTTTTCTGCTCAAAGAATATGCTTGCTGGATTTGTAAGCCAGCAACGAGATGGCAGTAACTGAAGACTGTATTGCAAAGTCTGTTTCCCATTTTTTGTTGTCTGTCTCACTTTGAAGGCCAGCTTGCTAATACTTATCCTAGAAGGCTGTCCATGTGTACTGCTTTCATCTTCTTCTGGGTGATATGAACTGACTTCTTCTGTTGAGACCATTCACCCTGAACTGAAGAATTCGCAATGCATACTCCAAAGAATGTGTTGGTAAGCACTGGTCTTTGAATGGTGGGAATAAAAGTATTCCTACAGAAAATATTTCCCTAACTGTGCAACATAAGAATTCCTTCTTTATGTAAATCTTGGTTTTGAATCCCAGATGACAGCTGATATTATCCTTTCACTTCTGGGATTCAAATTGTGCCTAAGCAGAGAACTTTCTTTGTATTTGTGTGTGTTTGTAATTTTTTCTTTATGCACTGTGGGTCAGGCATAATCTTCTCAGGATGTATAACTAAGGAAGTACAGCTGCATGCTCCCATCTTACCATAACAGTAGATGTTCAAACAGATCACCACTACAGTAGTATTTATTACTCCAGAAATTTTCCAGAAGGCTAATTGTATACTTTCCAGACTCATCTCTAGAGATTTATTCACATCTTCATGAATATAGTGCCTCTCAGACCTATGTCAGACCAATGTTCACTACAGACAGGATTTCGATTGTGCTGTAACATTGGTTCTTTTTAATGGAAAAAATGCACTTAAGCATGCCCCTTGCTCTCCAGGGGAATGTGAGGTCCTCCCACCTTCAGCCCTTGATGTGTCAGCTCTACAAGTATTTTGATCTGCAATGGTTTGTATGGACCAAAATGAAGTAGCTAGGCAATACTGAATTCCCTCCCAGAAAAATAGAATGGAAATCCCTTTGAACCTTCTTATCTGCATATGTGGGACAGCATATAATAACACAGTCTGAATTTGAGGTATTGTGGATGGGAACCTGTACTGCAGTTGTGAACTCTGTGATGAACACAGAGCAGTGTGTGTGGAGTACCATAACAAGAAATGTTTGAGTAAGAGGTCACAATTACAGTAGTATTCCTTACTCCAGGGAGAGTACTAGAGATAACCCAGCAAGCTCTGAAGTATGTCAGAGTTGAATGCTGGCTACACAGTTCTTGCAGTGGATGTCAGGCTTGTAACGTTTGGAGAAAGTATGAGGAGACGTCTGTGTCACTTATTTATTTACTTATTTATTTATTTCCATGTGTTAATGAGATAGTTTCACTGAACTACTGACTCCATTTCAGCAATGACCCAGGTAGAAGAACGCTATACAAAGATTAAAGTAATAAGCAGTAAAATAAGGAAACAAAGGACAGGTAACATCTTACAGAACATAAAATATGCATTGTATATAATCTAAAAGTATACATCTGACAATTTTAACAATTTTGTATCTGCATACATTTTAATTCAGGTATTTCTGAGAAGAAATTATACAGTAGTTTAGCATGTTATTGGTGTAATAGTGCATCTGGAGGTGAAAAAATTGTGGTTAGTATGTATAAGTTAAGAAATCTAATGAGTACTACTTACATTTCAGTTCATATATTATAATATAAAATAGCAGTTCCAAGTAAACATTAAGCAGTGATTTGATTCTGGCTGCAGTCCTGAGAGGGCAGGGTACTAAAGTGCAGCAACATAGCAGTACTTCTTTATAAGTGCCATAACGCAACACTTTCTTAACGAAGGCTGCTGTGGTGGCTGCCTGAGCAGTGTGCTCTTACAGAAGCATCCAGGTTTGTTATTGCTGATTTATAGTAGAGGACTATGCGGCTGGCTAACCATCTGGCCAGTGTCTGCTTTGACCCTCGGATGCTTTCGTTCTCCAGTTAAAAGGTAACAAATAGCTAGTCTCCTCACCTGAAATCCTTGTTCATGACAAGGCAGAATCAAAGATACTAGTGGATATCCTAAGTGTATAATTGTTTCCTCTCCATTCTGCAGGTTTGGGGAAATGGTACGTAGTTGAATGCTGAGGCTTATTTCTGATACCACCTTAGGTTTGCCTTGATTATTAAGGAAAACAGTAAAGGGCTTTTTGCAGTTGAGGATCAAGATTAGAAGCTCTTGGTCTTCTAACTGATGTTATAGCTACTAAGAAAAGGGTTTCCCTGCATAGAAAGTTAAGAGGGACTGTAGGGCAGTTTTAGCTGGAGCCAGAGCCAGTCGCTGTGAAATAAAAATTCAAGTCCTTTAGAGGAAGGATCTGTTTCACTGATGGAGTTATGTGCAAGAAACCTTTCAAGAAGTGCTTTACTAATCTGTGCTAGGACAGAGAGTGCCCCTTGGTAGGCACATACAAATGACTAAAAGGTGCACCTTGGCTAAGCATAAGACAGGCTCTTGGCTAGCAGATCTGCTAGATATTGCAAGACTAGCTCTCAGGCAGCTCTTGAGAGAAACACCATAATGAGAACCTTTAAATTTTGCTAAGCATGATTTGCTAGTGGTAGATTTCCTATCCTCTAGCAACCTATACTGTGGCCAAAGTTATACTGAACCTATTGGCCAATAAATTTAGCTCTGACTTTATCCTTCTCTCCCTTCCTTCTCTCCCACAAGATGTACCTGAAACTGGCTCACCTACAGTTATTACACAAGACCAAGTCCAAATAATGCAAAATGCTAAAAACCCTGCCTCAATTGGTCCCGACAATATCCCTGGATGAATCTTAAATTAGCTTAAAGTACAATTTAGCTATGCCACTACCAACACTGTTGAATCTCAGTCTCCTTAAAGGTTTTGTACCAAGCAAATGGAGAATAGCTACAGTCATCCCCCTGCATAACGAAGGGCCTTCTATAGACCCAGGCAATTACAGACCCATAAGTCTGACCAGCCTCATATGCAAAGCCGTGAAAAGACTTATCATGGAACTAAACGAGACATAGAGAACCTTCAAACAGTGGACCCATCTCAGTTTGGATTCATCAAAGGTAGGTCATGCTTACTTAACCTGGTTGAATTTTTTTTCAAAAGGTCATCAAAGCAATGGATGAAGACAAACCAATACACACCCAATACTTCAACATGACCAAAGCCTTCAAAACAATTCCCCAATAAGGCATAGTAGAAAAGCTAAATAAACTGGGCGTAAACCTCTATGTCACCCACTGAATTGCCAACTAGCTCACAGGACACAGAAAAGCAAAATAGGAAAAAATTATCTCCAGAAAAAGGCCAGGCAGCCGTGGAGTCTCCCAGGGTTCTCTGCTGGGACCTCTCCTGTTATGCACATACTTTTCTGAAGTAAAGGTCAATAACAAAGGGCTCTGGCTGGCTAAATTTGCAGATGACTGCAAGCTAGGAGCACTAAATGAATCCACGAATGACCTAGCTGTCCTGCAGGAAGGTTTTCCCCAAATAAATAACAGTCTCCAAAATCATGGACTGAAACTAAATGCCAAAAATGCATTACTGTATCCTATGGGATGTCATCTATCCCAGGGAACTATCACTTTAACAATATCCCCCAAGAGATGACCCAGTTGTTCAGCATTTGTGAACTTATGTGGACCATGACCTAACTTTTGACCAACATGTGTCCATTGTTGTAAGAAAGCTATTCTATATTGCACAGTTTATAAAAAAAGGGATTGTATTGAGATCTAGGGATGTCATTGTCCCCCTTTACTCAGCCTTCATTAGGCCACCCATTGAATATAATGCCAACTTTGCATATATCTACCCAGACAAATGCAACAACTGGAATGCCCACAGAGATAACTTAATAAAAGGATACAGGGCCTAAACAATATGCCCTACATGGACCAGCTCAAACCCTGTCACTATACTCAGTATTCTGCAGACTGCAAAGAGGTGACCTGTGTCTGGCATACAAGGCAAATTCCAACCCATTACTGATAGATTTTGCACATCAGCAAGTCAAATGGCATCAGGAATACTCAGTCTAAGGACCTAAATGTCTTCTGCAGCATCAACAGAATGGTTTGGAGGCACAGGTATAATCTCGCAGTGAATACTGCCATTCTGGAAGACACTCCCCATCCACATGAAAAGAATTCACCCCTGTCCTTATTCAAGTTCAACTTGGATCTATGGATGGGAAACAGAATATTTACCACAGGACTGCTCCTGTAATGCTAATGGACAGAGGCAGCTCCTAAATGCTTTATCCCCTGCATGCATCCTCTCAAATTATTTATGGTATAATCCCATTTATTCTCATCATGGGCAATGTATAATTATCGACCATGGAATGAGTAATGCCAATCCCTAATCAAATGGGATAGGTTAATTTGAGCACAAAATATGAAAACTGGTTAGGCTTAAAATGACCTGCAAGGATAGTTGGGCTAGTACTTACCTATAAACCTATAAAGGCAAGTTCCCAGAAGGTTGAACCATGAGACCTCAAAGCTCCATGTGGGGGAATGCTGTGTGGAATACTTGTTGAAGGTACAAACCAATGATCATGTGGCTACAAGTACTTCATTTTGAGACATTTTTGAAACAAGCATTAAAACCATCAAGCCCATTGGTGGAGGAGTTGCCTCTGACAACATTCTTCAATGAAAGGGAAATTGGCTAGGCTTAAAATGACCCACAAGGGCAGTTAACTTAGTACTTATCTATGAACCTATGACAGGTTTGCTATCTGACTGGTATGCTGGTTAGAAATGCATTTGAAAAGGATTTGCAAAGCTACTGCAAGTCCATTGCTCTCTTCAACAAAGATATCCTGTGTTCCTGAACTTATGCACCTTCTTTACATAAAACATGGGCTGTGGGTCTCATTCAAGTTATGAGAGGCTCCCTCATCCCTGTATTCTACCTCCCATAAAGGGAACATACAGAGTGAATGGATTGGTTTTGGGATAATTATCATACTTGTTTTTGGAAGAACACTGAGATAATCCTAAGGACTACCAGATTCTTAAGAAAGACAAACTATAATCACCTACTGATAAAGATCTGCAGCTTGAAGACCCCCTCTAAGAGCAGATAGAACCTCTTTAATAACTGTTTCAAAGTTTCAGCTGGGTCACAGTTCTGTCCTCCATCAGGCTGCTGTGCAGAAATGCCAAGAGCATGTACTTTCACCATGGAATAAGTTGAAAAGGTGCCTGTGATCAGCAAACTAAATCCAAATTGACCAAATGATGCAGAACATAACTGGCAAATGGGAGGCCACCAGATGGCTTGAGATATGTCTAAGACTAATTTTGGAAGGTCTGGCAGAAGCAGGGAACCCAAGCACGTACCCAACCTTGGGACTGATCCAATTATTTCCTCAGCTGAGGGGGTTTCTATTTCTTGCAATGGTATAGTCTCATGTACTACTAATAATCTGGGGTCTCATACCACACAGTTCTTTGCTACAATGGGAAAATGAGAACGAGTCTTGGTCATTCCTTTCTGAATTTTGCAACTATGTAGAATTAGAGGAACTGTGAAAGATTACAGGAACTCAAAGTGTTACAGGAGAGAAAACATGCCCTTTATTAAGGAAAATTAATTACTATTAAGCAATTACAGATGACATCAGCCTTCTTAGAAGCAGAGGGGGAAGAAATCAGATGCTCCCAAATTACACAGACAACACTTTTAAGGAAAAATTCCTTACAAGATGTGACCCAGGGGCCTTCAGCCTTCCTGGACACATACTGATAGATATTTCTACAATAAGAAATGAGTCACAGGACAGTCTACAGAGAAATTTTACAGCTATGGAGGATATATTGTCCTTATTTATCAAAGATGAGGGCCTCTTGATCATCAGTGTTTTTCTAGGATATTTATGAAGAATTCACCCCATTTTTAGAATCAGAGTAGGACAAGGCAGCACTTGCCAGATGCTCTAGGAGTTGCGTGTGCAATGGGCAAGCACCAGGGGTCATGTTAGAGTTGTGTTGTGCCCAAAGTAGTACTTTTTTAGAGGCAGTACTGGGTCTTGAGAGGTTTGTGTTGAACATGGTGCTAACATCAGCTCATGTTCCATTAAGGTGCACTCAAAGATCCATGAAGGGGGAGCCAGTCAAATGTCAAAAAGCTGACAAGAACCCACCTGACTCTGAATTATGAATACTACAGGCAAAGGAGCTTCTTCAACTGAATTAGAGGGATGAGTCCACAGGTCCTCATTGTAAACAGCAAGCCATCTGGCAGACCTGAGAGACTGTTTTAAAGGAGCATAAAGGGTACAAGCATGGTCAGGACACCGTGAGATACCCTCCCAAACTGGTTGCAAGGACTATCCCTCTTACAGGTCTTTGTATGTCACCTGAAGAGGGTCGCATATTCTACCCCTTGCAAGTCAGTGTGTTCATCATCAGCCAAAAAGGAGGTAAACTTGATCCCTTAATATTCAAGGATAGCTAGTGACTCAAGAAACTGTCCCATGTGTTGATGTTTTCAGATGAATGTGATTGTTATCTAGCCTTAAGAATACATCAGTTTTTTGTGTTATTCAGGCAATGACCTGGGATAATGAGAGGGACCCTTTTGCCAGTCTCTGTGGAGGGCAACTGCTGTCCTAACAGAACTGATTTAGACCTCTGCCTTATTTCTTTTCATCTCAACATGGCTAGGTTGAAGCAATGGCACTGCTTTATATTGTGCCCTTCATTGAAGCAGTTGAAGTATGCTATGGGGCCTAGTTTGTGACACAGCAGCTACAGGGATATGTGGAAAGTTTTATCATTTCAGGCAAATATTATGGTACTTCTGATGACTGTAAAGAATGAAATCTGAACTGTATGACGAAAAGAAAATAAATGAGTGGTATGGGAGGGGGCTCTGTGCATTCATTATCTTAGTCCAGCAAATGACAGTGTGGCAGTGTTGCTAGAAAAAACTCGTACCACTAGTATGAAAATGAGAGAAAATAATAGGAATCCCATTAGTTACTCACTGAAGAAGGCTTCTGAGTTAGGTATTTAGACTCCCTGCCAGAGTGAAGTCACAAGGTGGATGGCTCCACCAGCTAACTTCCAAGACAGCAAACTGGCTGCAATGTAGGAAACTCACATGGAAACTGCTAAAGGACCCCGCAGAGTGAAAACATACATGGCAGTTCAACAAGAAACTTGAAAAGCCCATGCTTGGTCTGGCACAAGCATAATGTCACACAATACTGTCAGTCTTTCAGTTAGCTTTGACCATGAAGAACCAAAAAAAAAAAAAGCTACACTTGAACACAGAAAGTCAGGCCAGATAAAGCCTGTAGTGAACCCACTCAGTCATCACTAGTAAGTATGCTTCAGCTTAAGGCAGGTGAGAAGAGCAGACTCTCCGGGGACCTCAAGTTCAACAGTAAAGGGATACCTCAGGGACTCAAGGATCTGTTCCACGAATGGTGGTTTAGAAGCCATGGGCTTAACCATGGCTGTCACAGCAGTGCCTGCACCCTGAGATTCTCAAGAATAGGCCCCAGGCATGCATCTCTTCAGTCTTGCTTGTAGTTGTCTAGGGTTAGCAACCTAGATAACAGATGATTTGCAAGTGAGCGAGTCACTACATATTATGATTTGGATGCAACAAGAGAAGCAATTTTAGACAGTGGAAGGCAAAAGCTTTGGTTGTGACCTTGCCTTGTGATTTCTCACCTTAATATTCTTTAATTTCTGGCTGGTCTTCATGGCTGAATTTTTTTATCTAATCCATTTACTGGATTGCATTACTGCCAGCTAACAAACGTTAAGTCAGTCCAGTACCTATACAATACAAGCACCTCTTGTGGTTGCTATGATTGAGAATCTGATGATGACACCAAAGCACACAATATTTAGTCTTCAATGGCATTAAATGAGGGAACTTTCCAGTGGTATATATTCAAATGATATCTGAACTGTGTAAACAGGTGGCATGAACAAAGTATTTACAGCGATGCCACCCTGAAAGGAAGGATGTGCACTGGCCAGTGTCCTGGCATAGAGGGATAAAGTCCTAACTATGACCCACGTGACCCAGGTTTATTTAGCAGCTTGGGTGTCTGAAGCACTGGCAGGAAGGGTTGGGCATGCCATTCCCAAAGGCATCTAGACATTCGCTGTAGGGCAGCATGATGACTAAATGGAAGCAAGCCTTGGATACATGGTCTATAGAAGGCAGTAGCCCATGGATGCATGGTCCATACAGGAGATTAGTCCTTGGATATAAATAGGCAAACACAGATGATGGGGAAACAAAGGGCAGGTCAGAACTATAAAAATTCTCCAGCAGAAGTAGTCAGCAAAATTGCCGAAGATGACTTTAAGTTCTACACCAGCACTAGCTTTATTTATTGATTTATTTATTGTTTCCATCCCTTCCATCCCATCCTTCAAAACCATGCAGAAATACTTCCTAGCCAAAAGCTGGCACTGTTCTTGCTCAACACCAGGATGAACTATATCCCTAAATTCATACCTTACTCTCCGTTCATCACTCACTTCCTTACTTCTATCAATTTCCCTCCCCTGGCTTTCTCTCTAAATATACCATAAGCCTGCTTTCTCTCACTTCTTTTTTTGCAATTTCTGTTTGTATTATACTAATGTACCTTTAATTTCTCTATAAACTGATTTAAATGTCTCTAACTATTAAATCATTGTTAAATAACTTGTATATATTCTTAACCAATGTTTTCATATTATGTCTAATTTTGTATAATTATTTAAACTTTATTTGTTTTTTGTCTTATTTTTAAAGACTGAAAAATGATTGCTCTTAAAATGCTTTGTAATACTTTGGAGCATTTTTCCTGGGCCTCTGCTAAAAATGGACTCCTACCCAGTCAAACTTTCCCAGTAATCAAATGTTAATAAATACAGAAAATAAAATATTGATTGACAATTGTTTATCAGGAAGGTCTGACTGGGCAGAGGTGCCCTTTTTCAGTGGAGACCCAGGGAGAAAAGCTTCAAGGTAAAAAAATTTAATGCAATAAATATTTATAATAACACATTTTAGAGTGCAGTTTCAGAGAATATATAGCATAGTACTCGGTATAGCAAAATTTGTATTGATAGTCACATACATTAATATACAAGCACTGTACTGACAATTCATTCTAGCAAACAGCCTACGATGAGAAAAGAAGAGGAACCCACCCTAGAAGAAGTAAGAATAGCACTAAGGAAAATGAAGTCAGGGAAAGCAGCAGGCTCAGATGAGGTCACAGCAGATATGATAAAGATGCTAGGTGAGATAGGGAAGAAATGGCTCCTGAGAGTACTTATAGCAGTGTGGAGAGAAAGGTGTATCTCAGATGACTGGAGAATAAGCATATTCGTGCCAGTGTACAAGAACAAAGGGGACATCCACAACAATGACTCACCTCATAAGCTTTCCTCAGATTCTTACATGTTGTCTACAGTAATTTTTCAACAACTATTTTAGTATGTCTCTCAGTGATTCATTTTTCTTCCATTCTCTTACTTTTGCTCGATTACTCGCTCTCATCCCCTTCAGAGCTATGTTGTTGCATTGGCTCTTTGTGCAATAAAGGCCTACCAAGTATCTCTACCAGTGACATGGAATGTTTCTGTCTTTTTTTAAGCACGTAGAATAAAGCATTTGTAAGCTTTTCTGTATCACATTTTGGATATGTTACAGACTATACCCTGCACACCAGAAGAGTACAACTCCAAGGTCGTACCTTTGCAAGCAATCCTTGTAGAAGTGTGGAAATTTATTTGTGGGCAACTGTCTTACACGTCTAGACATTCACAAGCATGTGCTACATGTTTACCTTAGTTTAAAATCACAACTCATACCACTACCGATTACTAACAAATTGTAGACCATTCTATAGATGTTGTTCTGTAAAATTACATGTTATAGGCTGTTTTTTGATAAATAAGCAGAACTCACGTCAAGCATGTTATGCATCTCAAATATGTGTGTCGTTCACTTACAATTGACCCTGTATTGCGTCATGTTTACATTTGTCATAAATAATACACGCTAACTGCTTGAAGCTCTTGTTACTTACTCATTAAATTATCAAAATGTTCATGATGCTACTATAGTTCCCAAGTGAATAAAACTTCAAGACACTGAAATGCATCTTTTATCAAAAGCTCTGTACAGCGCAGGAAATAACCACTCAATTGTTGCATGTTAGGCAAGGTATCAGTCTCAGGGGAAATAAATATTTCTTCATACTCTACAATGTTAAGACTAAATGCTGCTGCCTGATTAATTATGACCTTCTAGTCTGTATTTTCAAATCAGGCTACACCTGGTTCTTAAATGAAAGAGGATCACTATAATAATAATTTATAGCAATTCCTCATAAGCACATCAAGGTAACCATGTAAACATGTACTTCTGGCAGTGATATTTCTCTGTAGTTGTATTTCTCTTCACTCTATTTCATCTATAATGTCTTACATATTGGTTCTATATCAGATTACCCTTTTTATTGATAGCTTTTTTAACAATCATCATTAAGGTCACGTGTCAGTTTAGTCTTTGACAAATCCAATTTATCATACTCTAAGAGCACCATGAATTAAGTGTCACTGATTTGACAAAGGATAACTTATAATTGTTATAATTTATGTTTATATACATTCAATCTCTGACAAGACCACAATACTTGTTCATCGATTGACATAATCTTTCATCATATCCCCTGCATGTTGGATCAGCTTGAGGAAACATCCCCTGCAACCTTGCTGAGATTAAAAAAAATGTGCAGACACAGGGGCAAACATTCTAAATTTCCTTGATTTTCTATCATATCTCTGTAGTTGATATTATTCCCAAAGTTGCATAATTTTGAGTACTACTATAGCTTTTAATTCCTTCAAAGTTCTGAATGCTGTGCTGACTAACCTTCTGTTATCAGCAGATCACTTGTTGACTGTTTTAAAAGTAAGAGTAAAGCCTCGGGCACAGTATCCAGAGAGGCATTATACTGCATAGTTTGAGAAGTATTAAACATCCCTTCATGCACCAGCCTCAAGACATTAAGCCAGCCAACTTTTTGCGTAATGGGAAATCTAGTATGCCAAGCCTCACTGCTTCTCAATTGTTCCCAGTAAATTAAACTTATATACCTCTCCTGCAACATTAACCCCCCCTTCACAATGACAACCAGATTTCTATAATGAATAGGTAAAGGCAGATTTGCCCCTGTTTTCAACTCCTTTCTAATTAGCACTTCTTCAGTACTCAAACAGGAGTTCTCCTCTTCGTATTGTAAGAAGTGAATGTTATACCATTAAATTCCTTCTTCTTTCTACTCATTAATAGGTAAGTACATATTTTTTTTCAAAAGTATGGATCCAGCTGTAATAATTACAATATTTTCCTTAAAACTATAGCACCATAAAAGTAAGAATCTGAAACTTCCAAACCACCAACTTCTTTCACACTAGTTTGACCCATGGTGCCCAAGGCTTACCATCATATCAGATAATATCAGATTCATTATCCATCAAATTTGCCACTGCTTCAAACAGTGGGTTGGACCATTTGCTAGGAAGGATTGAAAAGCATACAAAACAGCCAAGACAAAAAAGTGCAACATTTGCTCTGACCTAAATACAAACTTTCTCATCATCTACATCTTGAAATCTACTTTTAAATGCTTTCACTAAATCTTCATATGTCTTATTAACCAACTCTTATACGAACATACCCAAGCAAACCCCAAATGTTTAATGCAAGATACATCCCATAAAACCCCTAATACATGCCTTAATATTCATGCTGGCTTATTTCTGTTTATTTATTTTTTATTTATCTTTTGTTGACTGGGTTATTCCCACTAGGTTTGTATACAACTAGGGAAAAGTTGGCCGGGCCATCTGAGAACGTCCCCTACACTTTTCGATAAATGCCAAGGGATCTTTTACATTCACCTGAGCTACTACCAACTCAAGAAGATGGGGACCTCAGTTTAACATCTCACCCGAAGGAGGGCACACTAAGGAATGTAGCATCCCCTTATACTGCACTGCAGTGTCAGCACTCAATCTACCTGATGTGGGAATATATCCTACAGCCTTCTGCAACAAGGGCAAGTGTGTTCCCTTTTGCACCACAACCCTAATCATATTACTTGGAAATAACCCAAACTTCTCAAAATAAGTTTAAAAAATGTAACCAGTCTACACAGCTGTAAATAAAGGAGACTTTAATGAAAACTGTCAAGAATAAAACAACAAATAAATAAGATAAGTGCTTTCACAACTTAAAAACCTGTCACTTCTTCAGATCAATACAATAAAAAAAAACACTCCTAATAAATAACAATTCAAAGTTACCACTTAAAACCACATGTTCATAATAATGGTCTTAAAGGCACACATTCATTAAGTCCTTTACCTCTATCACTTTGTAATTCCAGAGTCCATTTTGTTTCAATACATTCTGTCCTAGTTCTCACATCTCCCCCTGTAATGGACACATAAAAAACTTCTAGGACACTAAATCTAAAAGCATGGTTAACACCAACTGAAACAACATGTTTAGATAAAGCATTCTTCATGTCTTGTCTATTAATATATATATATATATATATATATATATATATATATATATATATATATATATATAGATAGATAGATATATATATATATATATATATATATATATATATATATATATATATGCTTATGTATCCGATCCTTCAACATCCTATTTGCCTTTCCAACATAGATACTGTGACGTACCATACAGACAGAAAGGTACACCAAATTACTACTTCTACATGTAGCAGAATGCTTCAACTTATGCACCTTCTTGGTATCTGGATGCACAAACTCATTAGTCCTATTAACATATTGGCACATATTGCAATCCCAAGGATAAGTACCAACCCTACCACAAGTAACAGCTTTTCAAGAAATCAGTTTATAACACAACAATCTTTTGAAAGATGTATTATTCCTAAAACAGAATCTCGGCATTTCCCCCAAAATAGACGTATACCTCTCATCACACATAAGAACTTTCCAGTGTTTCCCAATAATGGCACATATAGGTAGAGTATTATTAGAATAAGTAATACTCATCCTAAGAGTACCAGCATTCACATTACTAGATTCTCCTTTTCTATAGTCATTACATGAAAAGTAGGGTCTTGCTCTATCATCCCTATGAGTAATCACGTCTTCACATGCTAACAAAATCTCCTGCTTGTTATAAACTCTATTCACCAACCATTTGTTAAATCATCAAAAGTTTGTTACATGTTCTCTTATCTAACATTCAACCTTGCACTCCTGAAAAATCGTCCTTTAACCACATTCTTTAAGATATGTGGGGGGAGTTTGTGCCCTCTGAAAAATGAGTCCACCGCTTCATGGCAGCATATCAAGCTGCCATAGAGCTCAGACTGCAAAAGAAAACTAGTGGCCGCCATTATTTTCTACTTGCTAAGCAACACTTCTGCTATTTAATGAGTGTAAAATGTAAAAAAAGGATAAAAAAAAGAAAAAGAAAATTAAAACAGGTGTGTGTGTGTGTGTGTGTGTGTGTGTGTGTGTGTGTGTGTGTGTGTGTGTGTGTGTGTGTGTGTGTGTGTGTGTGTGTGTGTGTGTGTGTGTGTGTGTGTGTAAATGTAGTGTGCATGTGAGTGAAAGCGAAATCAATTGAGACATTATTTTACACTCACTAAGCAGCTCTTTTGCTGTTTAGCAAGTGATTAAAAAAGTGTGTGTGTGTGTGTGTGTGTGTGTGTGTGTGTGTGTGTGTGTGTGTGTGTGTGTTTATGTTACTGTCTGCATGTGTGAGTATAGGTTCATAGGTGTGTACTAGGCTAATGGCCCTGGAGCCTTTACAAGCCTAACCCATAGGATTAACCTGGCATCGTGCCACCCGACCTTAGTTTCCAGTGCTTCTGTAGAGTAGAGCCAATGGAGGGATCCCCGGGGTGAATTTTCTATTTCACATCCATTCATCAAGATTTCTCTTGAAGAGGGCCAGTGAGGTGCTCTGTTTGACATGTATGGGAAGTCTCTTCCATAGCATGGGCAGTCTCTGGGTTATGAACCTGTCCCTCCAGCACATTCTGTTACTTGTGGTAACGAGGTTGAAGTCTCTGGAGCGTGTGGTGCAGAGGGATTGGGATTTCTTTAGATGTAGCATTTCTAACAGAGCTAAGTCAGACATGGCTTTGTAAGTCAAGCAGATATCGCCTCTAAGCAGGTGATATGAGACAGAGAATTGTTGGAGTTTTTTGAGTCTGTCCATATTGGACAAGTGTTTAAGGCCTGGGATCCTCTTTGTGAAGTACTTTTACGGCCTTTCCAGTTGTTGCAGGTGTTTAGTGAGGTACATGCCAAATGGGGCATTGTACTCAATGACTGGCCTAATGAGAGAAGAGTAGAGGGAGACAATGACCTCTTTCTTCCTGGATGCAAAACCCGTAGTAATGAGATGTGCTACATAAAAGGACTTTCTGACCACAGTGGCAGTGTGGTGGTCAAAAGAGAGGTTGCTGTCAACCTGTGTTCCCAGATCTCTTACAACGTCTTCTGTGCTCAGTGGAGTACCATCAATGTGGTAGTTCATGGGAACTAGGATTTTCCCAAAGGGGATGATGACACA
Source organism: Protopterus annectens (assembly GCF_019279795.1). Classification (NCBI taxonomy): domain Eukaryota; kingdom Metazoa; phylum Chordata; order Ceratodontiformes; family Protopteridae; genus Protopterus; species Protopterus annectens. The sequence goes on from NC_056735.1 coordinate 1,859,931,051, forward strand.
TGTTTTGGCATTGAGCTTAAGGCCATGGTTCTGACACCAGTCGTTGGTCTCAGTGAGGCCTTTCTGTAGGATGTCAACATCACTTGGGGATTTAATAATGGCTCCCAACTTGCAACCTTCTAAGAACTTTGTCAGCCAGAGTCCCTTCTTGTTGGCCTGGACTTCTGAGAAGTAGATACCAAATAGGAGAGGACCCAGGACCGATCCCTGTGGGACTCCACTCATGACTGGCTGCAGTCTGACTTGGAGTCAGCTACTTTCACAGTGTGGGTTCTATCTGTGAGCCAGTTTGCAACCCACCTAGTGATATAGGGATTAATGCCTAGCTTAGTGAGTTTTTCTGTGATTCCTGAGTGGGGAATGGTATCAAAGGCCTTGGCCAGATCAAGGTAGACTGTATGAACCACCTTGCCTTCATCCACAGCTCTGTTGATTGACTCAAAGAAGTGTGGGATCCAGAGTTTGGAGATTCCCTATATCCTTGTTTATTAGGTGCATGATGATGCATTCCATAGCTTTGCATATCAGACTTGCCAGGCTAATGGGGGCTATTGTTCCCAGGGTCTGTAGTCGCTCCTCCTTTGTGGAGAGGGATGACTATAGCAGAGCACCATTCGGTAGGGACAAAGCCTGAGGTGAGGCTGTGATTGAACAGGGCACAGAGGTGAGGTGCCAGTTCACTCTGTAGTTCATGAAGAACTCAGCCAGGGATATTGTCAGGTCCCACAGAAGCTGTATTCTTGGGCTTGGAGAGTGCTGTTTTAACCTGTGCAGCAGTAATACTAGGTGCCTGGCAATCTACTGATATTGTGATTGGTCCTTTGGGGGGGGGGTAAAGTTGGGACTGAATCTGTCGGACAGTATATTGGTAATATCTGTTGGCTCGGTCTAGGAGGTACCATTGTGCAATAGCTCAGAGCAAATCTGGGTATTGCCATTGAGGTCATTTACATAACTATAGAAGGCCTTGTGGTTGTCTTTACTATCTGCTGCAATTCTGTTTTCATAGCTAGCTTTAGAGGATTTGATGAGGGATCTCAACCTTTTGTTGAGGCTGATATGGGAGTTTTTCCAGTCTTGGGAATTATCTTATTCCGCATCAGTCTCCTCCTTTTGTTGTAGAGTGTGTTTATGGCAGGGGACCACCAGATTGGCTTCCTTTTTTTGGAGGAGAGGGTCTTGGTTTTATTGGGTATGGTGAGATCCATGCATTTGTGTACGTGTTCGCACAGTGCATTGGTGTATGATTCAGCAGTCATGCAACTATTCTCCATTTGCATGGGTGCCATGAAGTTAGCCAACTCTATTCTTAGGAGCCCAAAGTTAGCTTTGGAGAATTTTTCATGGTGGTTACCTTTGTAGGGGGTTGGGGGGGTGAGAGGGATATGGACTTCCAAGGTGATTAGTTTGTGGTCGGATCTAACCAGGGAGGAGTTGACTATTGGTGTAGAGCAAGGGTCACCCATGTTAGTAATGACCAAATCAAGGATATTGCTACCTCTAGTGGGGGTAAGAACGAGCTGGTCTTGGGCATTGGAATAAATGAATTCCAGGAAACGTTGGGCAAGCGTATTGGTACATGAGTAGTTTTCCCAGTTAAATGGAGGGGTAGTTGAAGTCGGCCAGTATGAGAGTGTTAGATTGGACTCTAATATTCTCCAGGGTGCTTAGAAACATGGAGTGGGTGTCTTAGGACATGTTGGGGACCTATAACAGGCTACAATCTGAATCGCTGTCTTACCCAATGTTAGCTGTACCTGAAGTATCTCTGATGCATTATGTTGGGCTACCAGTCTGGAGGTGTGCACATCCTTTATGAATATGGAAACACCACCGCCTTTGGAGCTTCGTTCCAAGTTCTTGGGCTGAAAGGTGTGGAATAGTTATAGCCTGGTAGTGCAAGGGTGCTTTCTGCTGCCTTGAACGAGGTCTCTGCTTCAGCACAAATGTCGATGTTCTCCATTTTAAGGAGTGCTTCTAGTGAGTGCATTTTGAGATTTAGACTTCTAGTGTTGAGCAGCATGACCCTCAGATTGCATTTGTTTGTAGCTGTTACAATGGTAATTTGGTCTTTGGAACATCATCTAAAAAAGGCACTATAGGGATGGAAAGAGCCTTGGCCAGTATCCAGAAGCCCAGGGGTGACAGATGCAGGCCATTTCTGGCAAAGCATCGAGGTCTGTCAATCATGCCATCCCAGGCAGACAGATACTGGATCCCCTTAGAGTGACACCAGAAACCAGGCCAATTGTTGAAATCAATCATTTCTGCTTGTACTGTGGTATCATTCTGGGTGATGGTAGGATGCTGCTCAGGGCTAGGGTCATACCCACCTGCGCTACATAATCCGAGAGCTCCTCCATGTCTCTTTTCATGTAGTCCAGGGAGGTACGTCTCAGATCATTCACACCCACATGTACAATGACAGAGTCATATTTTACCTGTTGCCAAGAGACCTGAGTGCGTGCGTTATGTGGTGGATCCTGGCACCTGACAGGCAGCTGACTGTTACTTTCTCCTTATTCAACCTAGTGAGGGGGACATCAATGTACCTCACTATCGAGTCACCTATGGCTAGTGTGCTGGACATATTGTTTTGCCTTAGGGGCTTTGGTTGAGTGGCACACTGTTTAGGAGAGTTATGTGTCTCGTGATTATTGTTGCGTTATGGTGGTCGAGTGTGCATGAAAGTAGAACAGACTGTGTGTGTGTGTGTGTGTGTGTGTGTGTGTGTGTGTGTGTGTGTGTGTGTGTGTGTGTGTGTGTGTGTGTCAATTTTAGGGGTGCGGTTCCAGTGCAAGTTTTTTTTGGCCCATTAAACCTGCTGTCTTCCCCTAAATCTGCTAATCCCCATTCTTGCCCACAGATTCCTTATCAAATGGGACCTCAGCAGAGATTAGCCATGGAAAGTATTTTGGCACATCACAATTTTCCCTATACTCACAGAGTAAGAGAGCTGAAGCATATTTTTCCCAGTATGACATGTCTTGTGACTTAACTCACTAACCCCGAGTACTGTCTCACAGCGCCTCTGTGCTTATACCTGAGCACAGTGTGAGGTGATAGGAATTGCAAGCTGTTACCCCCGAGTACCTTCTACTGGCGTGACAAACTGCAATGTAGATTTATAATGTGAGCAGCGTATAAAACATGATGAAATCATAGTCTAAATTGTTATTTACCTTGTATAACTACGATTCAGTGTGTTTTTACATGCTGCTCACATTAAAGTTTTAGAAGAAAATCAGCTTGTAAAGTGGTTGATAAGGCAAGTGGTGGCAGCCAATCGGATTATTGCAATCCAAACCATCACTTGCATAACACCTCCACCCCAAATCTAAATGTCTTTTGTTCTCCCCGAATAGAGGGTCCAGCAGCAGGTATTTCCTTTCTTTTTGCTGATATTTGCAGATTTTACCTGCTCCTGGATCCCTCTATTTATTGATCGCAATTGGAGACACCGGTTTGCTGGTTTTTACTTGGAAGCTCTCATTGGTTTTCTTCTGCCAGGGGCCAAGAATTGCTTCTTCCTGCTCAAGTGATTTTGCTAGTGGTAAGCTGACATTATGTAGACTAGGGTAGTGGGTTTGATTGTTGTGTTTTTTGGGCAATGATTGCAACTGCATGGGGAGAGAATGAAGTGTGTGTGTATGAATGTAGAAGTGCCTGCGTGTGTGTATGAGAGAGCAAACTGTAAAGGAGTGAAGGAAGAGTGTGTGTATGAATGTAGAAGTGCGTGCGTGTGTGTAAGAAAAAGAATGGTAAAGGAGTGAATGAAGAGTGTGTGTATGAATGTAGAAGTGCCTGCTTGTGTGTATGAGAGAGCAAACAGTAAAGGAATGAATGGTGTGTATGTATGAATGTAGAAGTACCTGCATGTGTGTATGAGACAGCGAACGGTAAAGGAATGAATGAAGAATGTGCGTATGAATGTAGAAGTGCCTGCGTGTGTGTATGAGAGAGTGAACGGTAAAGGAGTGAATGAAGAGTGTGTGTATGAATGTAGAAGTGCCTGCTTGTGTGCATGAGAGAGCGAACGGTAAAGGAATGAATGGTGTGTGTATATGAATGTAGAAGTGTCTGCATGTGTGTATGAGAAAGCAAACGGTAAAGGAGTGAAGAGTGTGTGCCAACCTGCAGTGGTTTGAATCTTCAGGAGTGTACCAAATACAAAACACAATACGCATCTGCTTTAGTCCACTGGTTACTATTTCTTTGCACTGCACAGTAGCCAATCGATACCCGTTTATGGGGAAGAAATGGTGTGACTCAAGTTTCTGTTCTACTGCACGCACAACCAAGTGACATACTACTCATTAAAAATTACCAATGGTTAATCAGTATGTGTGTATAGCAGGTAACAGAGCTTTTTTTTCTGTTTTTGTTGATGTATGTCCCTTCTGTATGGGAACAAAGCGTGATGCTCAAGTAGACTGTTGTAACACATCATCCCAAAAGACTTTTACCTCAGTAAAAACATTAATGAGTGTTTGACACTTGAAGGTAATTGCTGTTTCAGGACTAAACAAGATGACCCAGAGGCAGGCTGGTATCAAGAGGAATTGGTTGTGGTGGAGATACATGTAGCACAACAGGAGAAATAGATTAAATATACTGACACATCTGAATAGGTGAAGGTGTAAGGTAGTATGAAAAATGTAAAGAAGTGTTTAGGAAGCAAAAACACGTGTACAGTTCTGGAGCAAAACAAGTCAAAAGGATACAGGGGACATTAGCACAAAAAGACAAGCACATTGCTGCACTCATTGTGGATATTCTGCCCATTTTGCAAGATCTTTTCCTAGTCGCTATCAGTATTGTGCAAGTCCTCATTTATGTTCAGATTGTCCTGTTTTTCCAGAGATTGTGACTGATATGCATTCTGCTTCTCCTACCTATTCAACTGTTGAGCCTTATGAGATTTTTATAAGCAGGTTGTCATCTTTGGTTATGGCGAATTCTTCTGTGTCCACTATTTCTCCAACAGATGCTTTCACTTTTGTGGAGTCTCATTTTGGTTGGACAGTTGCAGACGTCTGCAGACAATGTTCTTTGTTTATGGCTTATGTACCCACCTGCTTTACATGGATGGCTAAGAAATCAGCTAACTCTTTGTGTATGTAAATTTTTTTTTTTTGCTGAAATAGATAGGTGAACTAGTGTCAAAACTACCGCAGTCTACAGCATATCACTTTCTGAAAGAAAGGAATGTATTTTACGGTATTCCTTTGCAAGTAGAGTTTGTAAGATTTGAGACCCAACACAGAGTTACAAAATGTATGTACTGACACTGCGGTCTGTCAGGATTACAGAATGAAAGTACTTGTTTCTATGTCCGGGTTACTGGTGTAAGGCATGTCATGTGGATGTTTCAGAATGGCGTGCATATATTACATATTGTCTGTTCATTCGTTTAACCTTCAGTGGCTCGGGTAAGGAGGTGAGTAGGATTGTACTAGGAGCCAAGATGCGGACTAACTACTGAGGTTGTGTCTCTGTCTTGTTTTGGATGTGTGGGATGGTTATATAACAGGCTGAGACTGTTAGACCAGCAGCTAGATGATTGGGTATCTCAACAAATGCTGTTCCACCAATGATGGCTTTTTCAGCATTAGAGCCTTTTAATTTTTCCATAACTTGTGCATCAGTTTTAATCTGTACGGTTCATCCTGAGTGGGATGGTTAAAGACATACTGTGGTGTGGCATAAGTCAGGCTTTTCAGGCAAGGAGGGAGGGATACAAACTTTACTGCAGTTTCCTTTCTACTCCTGCTTTGTGCATCAGCCATGACACATGCACAGGAATTATTTATTTGGCTGAAACGGACTACTGTCAGACACACACAGAGTTAGAGCTGTCCATGTATGACCAGGAGTGGTGATGATTAGACATACATAAGACATACAACTTTTGACAGCAAAATATATCCCTAGTTAATTACATGAAGCAGGCTTTATCTGCCATTCTCTTTTTATGCTTCATTTTACATAGATTCTTCTTTTTCTCAGTATAATTCTTTTGTTACACCTGTCACATGCTCTGTTAGGGACTCCCTTTTTTGTATTTTCAGTACCATTTTTGGTAATTGGTAATTGTTCCTTCCACAGGAACATACGTTCTCCATGCTTACATTTTACTGTGTCACACTTTACCTTCTTCTACAGTTATTTCATGCTTCCATCCTTAAATTTTCTTTTAAAGTGCAATTCAAATCAAATGACGTATTCTCAGATGTTGTAAGATGGCACCATTTCATAGTCAGAAAGAGATAAGTTTGTTGCAGAAAGCATATAAAATAAATTATGGCCACTGCACTTTACTTCCGTATTAGCTATTCACTGATGAGGGCTTTTATAAATTGATTCAGTGAGTATTTTAAAGATACTATGGATTTATTTTATTTATGTCCTGTATATAATATTCAAGTGTTTTAACTACAGAGTATATAAACTTTATATGTAAGTAATGTAATTATGGTTGCATAATATGAGATAGCATAGAAAGGCACTACTAAAGACACTACTAAAATCTTTAATACAGAATATAAAAGCAATAGTTGTATGTATCTGACAAGGCATACACCCTGATGACTAAAGACATTTTTTTTAATATTATGGGTGCTGACTGTTTTATGAAGTACTAATAGAATGAAGTCATGCTCCAATGAATTGGGAATTTGTCTTTTTCACTGCCACTGTTTTGGGTGTAGAAAAATGTAATCAATCTTTCTGTTAGGTTATTTATTGATTTTTTTACTATTTGGTAACCTGGTTGGTGGGTTGGTCCTAAGATCCTTTTCAGCCTTGACCCAAAGCAAGTTCTCCAGTAGCTGTCATATATGGAGGTCTCCTTAATGTGATAGCTTTCTACTGGGTACCTATTAGGGAGTAAACCTAGTCTTGGATGGGTCGTCTCTATCAGAAAGGTAGATAATAGCCACTGTACAATTTTGTGAAGATACTTCGACCTTTCGGTGAGTGAAAGTCAATTTAGACATTGAAGGAGGTTAGAGTGGTGAGAGCTGCTGTTGGCAAAGAGGGGGAATCTGCAAATGTTATATTAAATATTTTAATATTAATAAATTAATATGTTCATTTGTTTGTACACCACTTTTCCAAATATTTTTGCAAGTGGAAAGAGACTGTAGAGATAGAGCTGAAGTCCTTGATAGTTTTTGGGAAAAGCTATTTTAGGTACTTTAAACATGTGAAGTTTCTTTCCAAAATAACTGGTTGTAATTTAAATAATAAATGTGTAGAAATACAGGAATGTCCACCAACACCCTAGAGAGGGGTCTTGAGTGTTCAGTAGAAGGAGTTCCACCACACATGAGTGTGAAACCATTGATGGCAGAGGAAAGCAAACCATTGGCCACAGCTGACAAAGAAACTGTCTGAGTAATGGTCTGTGTAGTCCACATTGGGTTGGTATGTGCCTGACCACCTAACTTCTCAACCCTACAAATGCAAACCTGAGGTCAGCTATTGTGTGCTTCTTCAAAACATATGTGGAGGCCACATTAGCCACTAACATCTGCTGAGTGTCACTGTGCAGGCATTACACATTGTTATGCAAGCCATGAAACCCATACATTCATAGTCTCAACAATGCAATTAGTAGCAGCTGCCTCTAACTGGATCACTGACCTCCATATCCATTGATCTGTGCCAAGTCTTCAACCATTCCCATGCTCCCAGTAGCCAGACTCCACATGAGAAAGATTCAGTGGTACCTTATGTTATTGTGGCTCCAACATTGCCATCTACTGAACTTCCCGGTAACCTTACTTTTCTCCCTGTCTTAGATTTCAGCTTCAGTGGTGCATTCATCAAGTTTCTCTCCACCCAGGGCTTCCATTCCAAGCTGCAGTCCCAACTCCAGAGCTGTTTGCAGATGCCTCAGCAGGGAATGGAGCCTCCATTGGCTCTTTCAAGGTTCAGGGTCTCTGGCCATCAGAGGTCAGACCACATCAATGTAAAGGAAAAGAGGGCTCTGTTTGTAGTTCATGACACCTTTATGCCCTACACCTTGTGAAGGGAGCATATCTGTGATGTACAATACCTGTAAGTACTAAAGGCTTTGGTACACTGGCTGAACATTGGGCTATCTTTGTGAGGAGATCCCTTAGGTTATGAATACTACAATAGTGAAGAGACTGACATCGACTGTTATGATAAAATCTAACACGACTGTACTTTCTGTGGTGCCATGGCCTAATTTCCCTTAGTATGAATACTTCTTTGTGTCTCCCTTGAAAAGTGTCCACTGACCTACTGAGTCTAACCAATTGCTTTGGAAGTGAAATGCACATGAGAATTTAATTTACCTGACCACAGCATTTTGTGATGTAGACAAAGAATTGTAATATGAGTCATTCCTCAGTGCTTGGTACCTTGCTAACAAATAGGTGGGAGGAAGAGCTCAGTAATAACTGTTGTACTATTTTAACTGAGTAAGTGAATGACTATGGCCTTCTGTGTTACATAACAGCTGCAGAAGGTAATATAATGAATGCCTACTCAACAGGCAATTATCACCTGTGTCTGGGCATGAATAACTTTGTAAGTCATTAGCACAGTGCAGTTACAATATAGCACTGAGTCATTATTACTTTTCAGGCAAAACTGTCAGCAGCTATCACTGTTATTCACATAAGTAGAATTCGTTATCACATTGATGAATGCACAAGTCAGATTTAGCTTCCCCCCCCCTTGGAGTCATTGCAATACACCCCCCTCCACACCACTTTCATTTATGTCATTTGTACAATTTCAATAAATGTAAGAAATCTACGAGGCAAAAATGTTCACATGTTGTCTTGCTGTAGCTCTCCACTCAGTCTCCTCCCTTCAGGTGTAGTAAATGAATGTAGGTCAGGGCAAAAGGGTTTACATTAGCTCCCCCCTTTCACTCCTTATGGCCATTGCCGAAAGGACATAAGTAAATGGAAAAGGCAGAGGTAAGGCAGAGTGCTGGCATTGCATGCAATCAGGAGTCATTGCTGCTACCAGCAGTCTGAGTGGGTAACCATCACAGGTATGGGACACTTCAGACACCCACGAGCTGAAGCCCTATACCTGTCCTTGGCAGGAGTGGCGGTCCTTACCCTGCTTTTTCCATTTACATGTGCCCTTTCTGTGCCCCCTTGTCAGTTACCAGCCAAGCCTTTATGCACCAAGGCCAGGAAGGTCCATCTTCAGACTTGTGTTGGTGGATGCATCACAGGGGGGCATACCCTGCCACCATGGATCATATGATCCACCTGGATCACAGTTGGGAACTTGGAGACTCTTTAGCTCAGTCCCATAGTGCTGCTGTCCTAGGTAAGCATGGCCTTGGGGGGTGCCACTGTGATGCAATGTTTCCCTCTGGGAAAGGACACATGCAAAAAGACAAAGCCTGGGTCAGACTTGTTCTTTTCACATGTTGTCTTGTTGTAGCTCTCCACTCAGTCTCCCTCCCTTCAGGTGTAGTAAATGTATGCATGTCAGGGCAAGAGGGTTTACATTAGCTCCCCCCTTTCACTCCTTATGGCCATTGCCGAAAGAATACATGCAAATGGAAAAGGCAGAGGTAAGGCAGAGTGCTGGCATTGCATGCAATCTGGAGTCATTTTTGCTACCAGCAGTCTGAGTGGGTAGCCAGCACTGGTATGAGACACTTCAGACACCCACGAGCTGAAGCCCCATGCCTGTCGTCAGCATATTAGTGGAGTGGCAGTCCTTCCATGATTTTTCCATTTACATGTGCCCTTTCTGTGCCCCCTTGTCAGTCATTGTGTATAATTTGGTGTTTTCACTAATGGTAGGTATGTACCTCTACAGCGTCATCACCACCTATGTACCTTATGAAAAGAATAATGCCCCTGTGGATAAGAGTGAAGATTTGGATGGTCTAACCAGGTAATGCATTATGATATATATGTATGTATATATATATATATATATATATATATATATATATATATATATATATATATATGTATGTAGTCTTCCAATACATCTGTCAAACATCAGTAGTAATCTGTTTGCATTTTTTTCCTGTGCAGGTTCGTCCACCTTCTGACACTGGCATAGCTTCACGAGCAGGAGAACAACAAGTGAGAGTGTGAGTATGTGGCCATTCCTACATTCACTGGGCTGCCAGCCGTGCCTCCATAACTGAAAATCACTACAACATGAGCTTCCCCACATCCAGTGTGAAGGTATACTGGATTGCAAGAAGAGGTATGCATTGGAGCAGAGTACTGCAGTTGGAAGAAAAGTGTTCCAACTACCCTGAGCCTGACATCCTTGTGCTGCACATTGGAGGGAATGATGTGATCAGTCAACCACTCGGAAGGTTATAGTTTCAAATCAGAGCAATTTTTGAACACCTGCAGTCACGGTGGCCACATTGTCATTTTGTGTGGTCTGGCATAATTCCTCGCCAGATATGAAAAACAGCAAACAGTCAAAGGGCAGTGCACAAGGCCAGATGTTTACAGAATGGATTCATGCATGGCTTGATGCACAGGGTCGGTGGATCTACAATCTGACATAACAGCAACACCACAGAAGATGTTCACCTGTTCAGAAGGGATGGTGTTCACCTGAGGAGGGCATTGCATTTTTCTTGACTAACCTCCACAATGGTGTGAGGAGAGCTATGCAGGATTGGTAACATGCAGCTTGTGAAAAGAATGGAAAACACCCATAACCAAGTAGGACCAGTACTGTAAGTAAAACTCTGTTATGAAATGTGTTGTATAAAATATATTTTTCTGAGTTTGGCAAATAACTGTGGTAAGGAGCTGGTGAAGATGCTGAGAAAGAACATTTCAGGAGAGTGCTACCATGTACAACTGAATATGTCGGTGACCATCCTGCAATACTTATTTTTTTATTCTTCTTTTATCAGCCATGTGTAGAGTTTAAATGACAGGAAGGGGTTAGTAATACAGAACTTGATCCCTTAGGACTATTGCTGAATGGACACATGTAAAGAGAAAAGGCATAGGTAAGGAAGACTGCTGACACTGAAGGAGGTCGTGAGACTGTAGTGGTATCAGCTGTCTGAGTGGGTAGCCAGCACAGGTATCAGACAGATCAGATGGCCTTGCATGCCACTAAAGTCCCATGCCTGTCCTGGGTTCATTAGTGGAGTGGCGGTCCTTACCTTGCCATTTCTCTTTACATGTACCCATTCAGCAGTATGTTGGCTACACCAAGAATGTGTATATTTACAATGATATCTGTCTACATGGTAAAACAACTGTGTCTGAATGCTGTCCACATGTACAGATATATATTTGTTGGTTATCTAACAGTGTAGTACCTCGCGGGCGGTACTGCGCAGGTTAGGGCGTGTCCATAATGATTGGCATGTCAGCGCACATTTGAGTGACAGCGAGTGGTCCTTTTTTCCCATTATGCCTCAAAAATTTGTATTTGTACACAATTCTGTTAGAAGCTATATTGAAATGCTTTTGCAATATTACAGCTAATCCTGCGAGGTACTACACTGTTAGATAACCACATTTGAGTGACAGCGAGTTAAGATTTTAATCTGAAAACCAACGTTGTGTTTTAATGCTGATACTGATTAATTGTCGGTCCGGTGTTGTATAAGCTTTTTTGGTACTTTTCCGTTAACGGGGCAGCAGGCGAAATGTGCGGTTGAAGTAAAGTCAGTGCTGTTTATAGTACCGCATTGCTTTTTTTTTTGTTGTTTGAAAGCAGCTCAATGTCTGTGATACAGAAAGTCTTGCATCTGCTTGTCTTTCAAGACCTAGTAATATGGAAAACAGAACAAAATGAAATGTTCAAGCAAGTGACCATTCACAAGGGAAGCCCCGCAATAATATCAGCGGCAGACTATGCAGCATACACCTTTGTACATTAAGCTACATGTCCACACACCACTAAGCACAAAATTCCACTATGAATCTGTTTGTTTGGATTTGTTTTACTGAAAGAAATTACCCAATTTCAATGTTAAGCTGACTAATTTCTTTCCCAGGATCAGGCAAATGTTGTGGTCTATACTTTTTGAATGGAAGCGATCCTTCCACTTCCTGCTTATTTTTGCCTTCTGCCCCGTTAACCATTTTGCTGAAGTAACACTGCATGTTTGGATGACTGTCTGTAGAAGTGCCACTGATTTGAGAGGGAATCAGTAACAGTCTGACAACAAAGGCAAAAGTAAAAGCCCAGTGCATCAACAAAAAAGCATCACTGACTTGCGAGCCAAAATCAGTAGCACTCTCACAAGAAAGCCAAAGTGACAAGCACAAAAACATAAGCAGCACCGATTACTCTACTGACTTGTTTTATTATAAAATAAGAGACAATTTTATTTTTAATAGAAGCAATAGAAAATATTACATCAGCTGTTGCTAATATCCACTACTGCGTTGAACTTCAAAGTTCAGAAAAGTACCATTTTTTTAATTGTCCTTACTAAATTCTGTTAGAAGCTATATTAAAATGCTTTTTAGTTTGATTTTTGGTGTTGCTAAATTCTGTTAGAAGCTATATTAAAATGCTTTTCAATATTACAGCTAATTACTATTAACATTGCAATGTAAGTTGTGGGCATTTAGGGGCGGGGTTTGCTACTGAGCATCCTGCGAGGTACTACACTGTTAGATAACTGATTTGTTTAGGACTTAGGTTATGGAAATTATTTTTTTCATATTTTGGTAAATAACTTTGCAAGGGAGCATCTGAATGTGCTAAGTAATACCTCATTTTGAAGACAGTATTTATAGTTCCAACATGGTAAAATAACTGTGCATGTATGTTGTATACATGTACAGATATCAAAGTTTGTTTCAGACTTAGGTTATGGAAATTATGATTTTTTTTCATATTTTGATAAATAACTTTGTAAAGGAGCATCTGAATGTGCTAAGTAATACATCATTTTGAAGACAGTATTCATACTTCCAACATGGTAAAAGAACTGTGCCTGTATGTTGTACATACATACATATATTAAAGTTTGTTTCAGACTTATGGTTATGGAAATTATGATTTTTTTTCATATTTTGGTAAATAACTTTGTAAGGGAGCATCTGAATGGGGTAAGTAATACCTCGTTTTGAAGACAGTATTCATAGTTCCAACATGGTAAAAGAACTGTGCCTTTATGTTGTACACATGTACAGATATCAAAGTTTGTTTCTGACTTATGGTTATGGAAATTATGATTTTTTTCATATTTTGGTAAATAACTTTGCAATGGAGCATCTGAATGAGCTAAATAATACCTCATTTTGAAGACATCATTCATACTTCCAACATGGTAAAAGAACTGTGCCTGTATGTTATACACATGTACAGATATCAAAGTTTGTTTCGGACTTAGGTTATGGAAATTATGATTTGTTTCATATTTTGGTAAATAACTTTGCAAGGGAGCATGTCAATGTGCCAAGCAATACCTCATTTTGAAGACAGTGTTACTCCTTACAACATGGTAAAAGAACTGTGTCTGTGCACTGTACACATGTACAGATATCACAGTTTGTTTAGTCTTGTAGGATTATGAAAATTATACATTTACAATACTTCTCATTATTATGCCCATATCTTTGCAAAGGAGCATGGTGATGACACAGATTATGCATAATTTTGAAGCTGACACTAAGACACATAACTTCTACACTGATATGTAGACTCTGGCTGTTCCAGGTTATGAGGTATTATGCTTTGTTTATTTATCAATTATGAGAAATATTATATTAATCATATTTCTGTGGATATCTCCATAAAGGAGCATCACACAGTAATGGTTAAGGTATCACTTTAAAGCTGACATTCATACAAACAAATTAAATACAAATTGTAAGGGTCTACATGGTACATTGACCAAGATATTGTGCTTTGCTTTTCCAAAAAGGTAAAAAATATGCATAATATCGGCATTCCTTGCCAAATATTTAATAATGACTTTGATATGCACTATCAACATTTACACTGCTGGAAAGTTCAGTGTCTGCTGAACAACTTTCACATTTACATTTTTAGTCTAGCTCTTATAGTTAAAGAGTTATGAACATTTGTTTTCTGTATGGTATTACAAATGGATTTTCTGAAAATGAGCTCAGACTGCACTGTTGTTCCTATGGTGAAATTAAGCAGGCAGCTTTTTCTGAGCTGCTCCAGAGTGAATGAGTTAAGGTTGAAACCCCTCCATGGAAATAAACTTTTAACTGATTCCAGAAGTTTAATTATCTTTTAGCGTTTGGTTCTTCATGCAGTTCGGTTCCGAGCCTGGTATCTTCTATCCAAAGTCTGAGTATGAAACTGTCCCTCTTCCTTGCATCCCTGCGCAAGTTTGTGATATACTTCTCCACAATCCCTGATTCAAAATTTTGTTGTGCCCCTTGTAAATCCATACATTTTGGGAAGAAAACATGTTGTGTTACAGTTACTAAGTAATGACAACAAAAGTCAGATATGAGACAGACCTGTAATGAGCAGATAGTCTAGAATAGGATAAAAACGTATGGAATCAGAATTAAATATTTTTTAGTTTGCCAGCTTTAAGAAAAAGCTGCATAATTCCATAGTTCTACTCCAAAACAAATGTCAAGCATCAGCAAATGGATTCCTAAAAGTAGAGAGAAGGAATAATGCAATATCAAACACACAGTAGTAATTAAAACACATACTGATCTGTGGAGAAAATACACATATGAAACAAAAATACTAAGCATTTAAAACACATGGCTCACAAGTATTTGCAGTTGCAATATAGTATCATTTAATTATCACATTTGTACAGTTTTATTTGAACAGAAGAACCTTTTGAGAGGCTGCTGACAATGCTTTACCTTTGCTTGTCATGGCTACATTACTGATGTGATGTACAGTTCACATACTTCTTTGCTGTGACTGAGTTTGTAGCACCCAACTTCGGGATTCAGCAAATTGGACTGGCAACGATACCACCTTCATGCAGCTTTCAAAAGTTTGCAGATGGGCCTTACTGGTATTCATCCGTAAAAGGGATGTCCCTGACCCTTTGTGCCTTATTTTGACATATTTTGAATGTAAAATGCTTCCTCCAACACCATTAACATATACTACTGCAAGTTTGTAGCATTAGGTGGAGGAACTATCTTTCATCAAAAATATATAAAAAAATAATATAGTACTTAAAAAATAAATAAGTAAAACACAACAATTTTAGAGAGAGACCATTCTCTAAGTGCAATAATGCCCTAAAGGGTGTGTTAATGTGTAATTAACGCCCTTACAGGAGTGTAGATTACACATTAACACACATCCTGTCAGGCATTATTGCTTGCTGGATGCACTCCACAGTATCCCTCAAGTGATGTCACTGAAGCATATAGCAAAATAATCAAGGTGTATTCTTAACAAAAAAAGTTTCTGTAGCTTCTTATAAAGATAACACTCACAGAATTTTGGTAAACTGGGTGGAAAATACATTCCAGCACTTAAGTTACAAAATGACACAATGTAGATTCTAACGGTGGTGGATCCCTCTAAAGAACAAGGAAACAGCTATATGTAAGGGCACTTTTAATGGAACTGTGTTAAAGTGAGCAGCATATAGGAATATTCCCGAGGAGTAGATATTATGTATTACATGAATACTTTGATTGTTTGAGTAAGTGCTGCTTAAGCTGTGCACAAAACTAGGAAAGAAATTCTATTTTCCTTAATTGAGAAGACAGATAATCCCACATGGCTGACACCATTTTAAACAAAGCTTTTCACCTATAGATAGTTCGCAGTGGGTATGAACAGTTGCAATGGCTCCTGACTTCTGAAAGAGCAGTTGGAGGACCAGGTAAACCATGAACAGTAATGAGCAAAGTGGAGGGCAGTGAGACTCAACTATTTTAAAAAGTAAGGGAACACAGAATGAAGGGAGATATACTGTGCAGGTAGATAATTCATTTTATAAAGTGAGGTAGAGTGATGTTTGTAATTTGGTGATATGCATATAAACCACAGTATTTTGTATCCAGCTTTTTGTTGTATGGATGTTTTAAGTGGAGTTGCTAATAATGATTAGTAATGCATATTCCAGTCTTGAGATTAACATGCTAAGACCCAGTGCATCTTTGTGCTTCTGGAACTGAAAGAGTGGAAATTTTAGATTGTTTTTACCTGATTTGATAATTTTGTGCTTGAATAATGGCATGGTGATGAAAGGATAACTTTATTTTCAAACACCTTTATTGAATTATAACTTGTGACATAGGGACATTTACATTCATATGAAAGTTAACATAACAAATATTATACTTCACATACATTGCTATATATCATATAACCTAAGCAGTATTACATAAATTATACAATTCCTGCCTTTTTTTAACAAGAAGCATCTTTATTAAAGCATCACTTACTACTCAGGCAATCATACATTTATATAAATGAAAATAAATCACACTGACACAATCTATGTTGCCAGCACATCACAAACCGTACTGACACACTCCCAGTTGCAAACATTATACATCAGTTATAATCTACCCAGTCATTTTCAGTCAAACATTACATAGCTCATTTAAGTCATGCCTTCTTTTAGACCTCATTCCTCCCTGCATGTGTTGTTCCCACAATTCCCATTTTTTTCTTATGTAGTTTGCTTATACCCTTTTCTAAAGATCTCAGTTCCAGTTGTTTTCTCTCTGTTACTATATTCACTACTTCTAGAATAGTTGGTTTAGATTTTGATTTCCATTTTCTAGCAATTGCTTTTTTGGCAGCCACCATTATTAGACACAGCAAGGCCTTACCATGTCTAGATAATTCTGATTCTGTTTTACAGCTCAGAAAAATGATCTCCCTTGTCAGACCAAACTGCCCACCCAGCATCTCTGACAGTGCATCCCGCAGGGAATCATTAAAGTCCACCAACTCACCACACTCCCAGAAAACATGTATCCAGTTATCTCCTTCTTCCTCTTCACACCTCCAACACTCACTGCCTGCCTGAGGAAAAATTATCTGGAGTCTACTTGGGATATAAAAATATCCATGTAAACATTTCCAGGCAAAAATCCCAAATCTTCTAGATTTTATTATTGCATATTTGGGAGACATACATATATCCTCCCATTATTTCTTTGTGAATTGCTTATCCAATCTCTCTTCCCAATCATTTCTAACCTCCTCCGATTGCGTCTTATAGTTATGCAATATTTTACATGCTCTACAAATTATTCCTTTTTTAGTGGCAGCTTCTGTTCTAGATTCTATTAAAAACTCTACCAATGCCAGCATTTCATTTAGGACTCCCTATTTCTTTCTCTTTACCTATACTCTGATATCAATCCCTAATAGGGAAGTCAATCTCTAACCTGCAGTTCAAATAAATTCTTGGCATCTTCCCATTATATTGTCTTTCTCTCTCTCTCTCTCTCTCTCTCTCTCTCTCTCTAGTTATTTGCTCCCAATACCTTGGTTCCCTTGCCAGTTTTCTCCAATAAATTCTGACCCCCTCTTGACTATTGTCTGTATCCCTAATTGCAGTCATCTCTATCGGCAGAATCTCCTTTCTCCATTCCCATGTTGGTTTAGTTCATAGGTTCATAGGCAGGTACTAGGCTATTGGCCCTAGGGCCTATATAAACCTAGCCAAAAATGTACCCTGGCTTTTGCCACCCAAGAAAATTATTTTCCTGTGCCCCTATCGAGCAGAGCCACAGAAGTGATCCCTGGGGTAAATTTCCTATTTCCAATCCAACCATTGAGATTTTTCTTGAAGAGTGCTAATGAGGAGTTCTGTTTGACATAGGTAGTCTGTTCCAGAGTATGGGAAGTCTCTGGGACAGGAATCTATTCCTCCAGCATGTTCTGTTTATTGTGGTGACAAGGTTTAGGTCCCTAGAGTGTGTAGCTCGGTGGGATTGGGATTTCTTTAAGTGGAGCATGTCCAACAGCTCTGGGTTTGACATAGCTTTGTATGTTAGGCAGAGATCACCTCTGAGCAGGCGATATGCGACGGAGTAAAGCTGGAATTTTTTGAGACGGTCTGCATAGGGCATCTGTTTGAGGCCAGTAATCCTCTTTGTGAGGTATTTCTGCGGCCTTTCCAGTTGTTGTAGATGACTTGTGAGGTACATACCAAAAAGGGCGTTGTACTCTATAATGGGTCTAATGAGTGATGAGTAGAGGGAAACAATGACCTCTTTTTTTCTGGATGAGAAACCTTTTATGATGAGGTGAGCCACGTAGAAGGATTTCCTGACCACTGTGGCAATGTGATTATCAAAGGAGAGACTACTGTCCACTTGTGTCCCAAGGTCTCATCACATTTTCAGCATTAAGTAGAGTACCAGCTATGTGGTAGTTCATGGGTACAGAGTTTTTACCAAAGGAGATGACAATACACTTTTTGGCATTGAGCTTCAGGCCATGGCTTTGACACCAGGCATCTGTCTCAGTGAGGCCCTTTTGTAGTATGTCCACATCATTAGGAGTTTCAATTATGGCTCCTAGTTTGCAGTCATCTGCAAACTTTGTTAGCCAAAGACCTTCTGTGTTAGCTGTGAGAAGTAGATACCAAACAGGAGAGGACCCAGGACTGAACCCTGTGGTACTCCACTTGTCACTGGTCTGAAGTCGGATTTGGAGTCTGCTACTTTCATAGTGTGGGTTCTGTCCGTGAGCCAGTTGGCAACCCATCTTGTGACACAGGGATTTATATCTAGTTTAGTGAGCTTATCTATAATTCCAGAGTAGGAGATGGTGTCGAAAGCCTTGGCGAGATCTAGATAAGCTGTGTGAACCACCTTAACCTCATCTATGGCTTTGGTGACTGCTTCAAAGAAGTCAATCAGGTTTAGGAGACATGATCTGCCTTTTACAAATCCAAACTGGGTAGGGTCCAGAGTTTGGAGATTATCAATGTCTTTGTTTATGAGTTCCATGATGATATGTTCCATGGCCTTGCAGACCAGGCTCATCAGGCTAATGGGATGGTAATTCCCGGGATCCGTCATGGCTCCCCCTTTGTGGAGTGGGATAACCATCACAGTGCACCATTCAGTGGGCACAAAGCCTGAGGTGAGGCTATGACTGAACATGGTACTTAGGTAGGGTGCCAGTTCATTCTGTAGTTCGTGTAGAACGCAGCCTGGGATATTGTCAGGTCCCATGGATGCTGTGTTCTTGCTTTGGAGAGTGTGTTTTTTACCTGTGCAGCCATGATTACAGGAACTTTGCATTCTTCTGATATAGAGATGGGTGCTCTAGGGGGTGAGAGGGGGGTAAAGTTAGCACTGAACCTATCTGCCAGGATGTTGGCAATATCAGTTGGTTCTGTATAATTAGTGCCATTGTGCTGTAACTCAGAGCAGATCTGAGTATTGCCATTGAGATTCTTGATATAGCTATAGAATGCTCTGTGGTTGTCTTTAGAGTCAGTGGCAATTTTGTTTTTGTAACTAGCTTTGGAGGATTTTATGAGGGATCTCAGCTTCTTACTGAGGTTGACCAGGGAGTTCCTCCAGTCATGGGATTTTTCACTTTTTTGCATCAGTTTCTTCCTTCTGTTGTAAAGTTTGTTTATGGCAGAGGACCATTAGATTGGCTTCCGTTTTTTGGAGGATAGCATCTTGGTTCTATTAAGAATAGTATGATCCATGCACTCATGTAAGTGCTTATAAAGTGCATTTGTGTAGGATTCAGCAGTCATACCTCTATTGTCCATCTGCATGGGTGTAATGAAGTTTGCCACTTCTGTCTTAAGAAGTGTGAAGTTGGCTTTGGAGAGGTTTTTTTACGGTGGTTTCCTTAATTGGGGGTGGGGTCGGGATGTGGATGTCTAGGGTTATTAGCTTGTGGTTGTGGTGTGGAATACCAGTTGCCCATTTTGGTAATGGCCAGGTCTAGGATATTGCTGCCCCTGGTGTGGGTGTGAATAAGTTGATCCAAGGCGTTGGAATTTATGAATTCCAGAAAACGTTGAGCAAAAGAGTTGGTACATGAGTAGTTTTCCCAGTTAATGGTGGGGTAGTTGAAATCGCCCATTATTATGGTGTTCGGTTGTACCCTAACACTTTCCAGTGTATCAAGAAATGAGGGGTGGGAATCCTGGGGCATGGTGGGGGGTCTGTAGCAAGCTACAGTTTGGATTGCAGTCTTGCCCAGAGTTAGTTGCACTTGGATAATCTCGGATGCATTATGCTGTGCAACTAGCCTGGAGGTGTGGATATCCTTAATGAATATGGACACACCTCCACCTTTAGTGCTTCATTCCGGGTTAGGTGGCTTAAAGGTGTGGTATGAATTATAGCCTAGTAATGCAGGGGTGCTCTCTGGTGCTTTGAGCCAGGTCTCTGTCACTGCACAGTTCTTAGAATACTTTCTGATACTGTATGGATGTAATATTCTGCATAATTATTGTTATTCTCCATAAAGGTCTGCATCCTAAATCCTAGTTCCTCATTGTTTCTTGAGCTTCCCCGTGTTTCATCACCATCCCTTTCCACTTTGAATTATAGTTTTCTGCTTGTACTGTGTATAGGAGTCTTAACTGTGTAGCTCTGAAATACCCCTTCAAGTTGGGTAATCCCAATCCGCCCTGCTTTACTGGAAGAATCAGCTTATCTCACTTGATTCTTGCCATCACCCCCTCCCAGATAAAGTCCTTCAGCTCTTTATTAATTGCTACCCACAACTTTTCTCTGGTTGATAAAAATATGTGTGACCTGTTTTTAAGACTAAAGGGAATAAAAACATTTTAACTGCTTGTATCTTACTATCCATTTCCATATAACAAAGCTTAAATTTTCTCAGTTTTTGTATTATCTTTTGTTTAGCCTCTTATCCTTAGCTACCACACTAGAGTAATTTTTAATCCATACTCCTAAATATTTAATTTTATCATGTCTCCATAAATAAGGGTATTCCTGAACCAGTTCATGTGTTGGTACATATTCACTGCTATTGCCTTTGTTTTAGCTTCATTAATTTTGTATCCCAAAAAGATTTGAAACTGTCTCAAAATGTTTCACAGCACTGTAATGTCTTTTTCTGGTTTTGTCCGGTACAAAATAGTATCATCTGCAAATAAAGCCAGCTTTTCTTGATTGCCATACCAATTATATCCTTGAATTTCTGAGTCCCTTCTTTTCTTTACCAGTGGTTCTAAATATAATACAAATAATAAAGGGAAAGAGGACACCCCTGCATGGTTCCGCTGCTCAAGCAGAAATTATCAGAGAGGACCCCCATCCACTTTACTTTTCACCTCCGATCCCTCATATATTCTCCTAATCAACCTTTATAATTTTTTCAGGAGATGCACATTCTTCCCTTGCCCTGCTTATAAAGTCCCAGCTTACTCTGTCAAATGTTTTCTCTGCATCAACACCCACCAACAGCAATGGTATTTTCTTACATTCTGTTTCCATCTGGATCATCAATGCTCTGTTAAGGTTGTCAAATGCTTGCCTCCCCTCCACAAAACCACAATGATCCATATCTATCAATTTTGGCATTACTTTTGCCATTCCTTTAGCCATTATAGACATGAACACTTTATAGTCATGGCTTAGTACTGAAATAGGCCTGTATGAAGCTGGATCTGATGGATCCTTACCCTCTTTACGTATTACAGCTACCACTGCCTTCTTCCAAGATGGTGGTAATTCTCCTCCTCTTAAGATACTGTTAAACAAAACCTTCCAGATCTTTATCAGTTTTTTTCTCACAGCTTCCAAACTTCCACAGGAATACCATCTATTCCTGAGGTTTTTTTTTTGTAGATTGGTTATACATCACAATTGTTATCTCATCTCCTCCTATCCTAACTGTTAGTAATTGACCCTCATCTACCTCTAACCTTGGCATATTTAATTCTTCCATAAACATTTCCATTTGTATCTTTTCTTGATTTTAATATTTCTCTACTTTATAGAGACTCTCATAGAATTTCCAAAATATTTCTACTATATCTACAGGATCTCCTGTTACCTTTTTGTTATAGGCTCCCTAAGTTTGATGACAGCCCTTTTTACTTTCTGTTGCCTGAGTCATTATGCTAAAAATTTTGCGTTCTAGTGTTATTATAAAAAAAGGTTGCTTAACAGCAGTCTTTCTAAGTTTGTATATATTATTGATGTAATGCCTTATTTTGTGCCTAGCATTCTGCAGTTGATCCTCTTCTTTTTCTGTGAGATTCCCCCTATTCTGCGAAACTTAACATTTGTCAGTCTCTCTAAATAATTCTTGTTACTTCTTAACCATAGCTCCCTGTTCTTTATTTCCACCCTATTTTTAAACTCCACCTCAATTTTATCCCACTCCCTAGCTATATTTTCAGAAGAAATTTCTATCCTCTCTAACAGATCCTGAATAATCTCCACTACCCATTCCTTAAATTCCTCTCTTTTCAACAGATACTTGGGAAAGCTCCAATGTCTCATTTTTATTTCATTACTCTGTGTTTTTATTTTAGCTGTTATTGGCGCATGATCTGAAATAGTTATTGGGTGGGTATCAAGACCTTCAATTAAATGCACATGTTCCTGTGAAATGTAAATGATGTCTAGCCTAGCCCAGTTTTTATATCCTGGGGACTAATATGTAAATTCACTCCGATTTTTTATTACTGAATTCACATTTTCCATGCCAAATATTTTCATAAATTTCTTCAAAAATCTACCTTCCTTTGTAATATTTCCCCTTCTGGGCCCCACAGACACATCTTCACTGCTGCAAATCAAAGTTAAGTCCCCACCTATAAGTAATATTCCCTGCTGAAAACTGGTTATTTCTCCCAGAATTTTCTTAAACACCATTACAGCAGTTTTAGGTGGAATGTAAATACATGCCAGTATAATCCTCCTCCTTTGCTAGTCCCTTAGCACTACAAATCTGCCATTATTATATTTTTTATCTTCTTCTATCAATATCGGAGCTCCTCTTGTAATTAATATAAGTACTCCTCTTTTCCCTTGTCCCAGGTATTCCACTGAATAACCATCCTAAAAACCTTTCTCTATCAAATTCACATGTTCATTCCTTTCTAAGTATGTCTCCTGTAAAAAAAGGTTTGCACTCTAAAGTTTTTAATATAGTTCTCTACTCTTTCTTGTTTGTATTTATCTGTGAGGCCATTTACATTTAAAGACATTAAAGAAAGCATCATTGTATTAAAAAGTTATTATTCCCACCTTATATGTGTAACACCTTTTTTGTTAAACGTCTAGTTCCAGCTTTTGTGTTATATGCATCCACTGTTGGGAAGTCAAATTTTTATACAGTTGTTTCTTGTCATATACATTTGAGCCTATGTCACATCTTATAAAACTTTTTGTTTTATTGAAAGCCCTACAAAAAAAAACACATCCCCAATACCCCCTGAAACCTATTAACTTAGTAATAACACACAAAACTATGTACACCTTCAAATATTGACATTTTACCCTCCTAATAGGAACAAAAGTCCCAAACTGACAGCTACACTCACATACTTCAGTTAACCTAAAAGAAAGGTCATCCATGCTAGGACGCACAGTGCAGCCTGTGCTTCTCCTAGGTGGTAATTGATTTTGTCATATCTTTATAGCTCTCCCAGCTGTGAAAACCCCCAAATGTTTCAGAGAACAATAACTACCTTGGAAAAGCCACTGAATGCATTCAGAGAACATTATCTATTTTGGGAAAAACCCCTGAATGCTTTCAGAGAACATTATCTCATAGCAAATTTCTCTTTTTTTTCCTCAGTCAATCACTCTCCACCAGACTGTAGCCAGTTTCTCTTTATCAGATTTCATGATGGAGACATGAGAACCAGGCAGCCAGTTTCTCTTTATCAGAGTGAACACCAGCTGCAGAACTGTTACGGAGCATGCATTTGCAAGAGAAAAAAAAGCCTCATAATATTCAATGTTCTTTTTTATTTACTTGCTCTGTCTTAAAACCCATTACTAAATCAATCTAAGGTCTTTAATCTAGTAATTTCCCCATGCAATCATGAGAAAAAAAGTACATTAATTTTTCCTTTTATCATGCTTTTTAACCAGTTTTTTTATACATTACATTGCCTACATTTCTGACAACTGAACAAGAAGAGAGAGAGAGAGAAAAGGGAGAAAGAAAAGAAAACAAAAAACAGCAGCACCTGTTTACAATCCCCATTACACGTAACAATAACTGACTACTTTATAGCATGTAAAGAAAACCACATGCCACAAAACTGGTTCTATTTAAGAAAAAAAATCTTTACTTACAGTTAACTTTCTTCCTCCTCTTCCCCTCCCCAAAGCACTTTTCCCAACAGTAATGACATGAAGTAGGGCATATGCTTTAGAGTCCCCCACAAGTCTAACAAATTCTGACAAAGTCCAATATTTCCAGATTTTCTTGTTCTGCCATATTTCACAAATATAATTATTGCACTGTAATCCCATATTAAGTTACTGCTATCATTACTGTTCATCTCCGAAATCCTGTCTCTGCTTCACCTTCATTGCACTCTTGATTCCTCTAGTCAACTCTCGTGCTCCCTTCCTTCTCTCTAACATTTTCCTTTGAAAATTTTGAAAAGGTTTCACAGGTGAAGTCCCTCTGCTGTCTTTATCACCAAAAGAACAAGAAGCAGAATCTCATTCTGTTTCACAGCTTACTTTTTGTTGGACAAACTCCTGTATTTCCTCCTTAGCATGTACTTCATCAAAAAATTACCTTGTCCTTCCAGGGAAGAACACCCTGAAGAAAGCTGGGTACAGCATCCTGAATCTCACACCTGCATCTTGACATTACCTGAACAGTGGAATAAATTTCCTCCTCCTCCGTCTGGTTTACAATGAGTAATCATTCTCCACAAACACTCTGCTGTCTCCCTTTTCCAGTACTTTGTCCTTCTATCACAGTTTTGTCAGAATCAACTCCTTCTGCTGGTAGGATTACATTTTTACTATTAAAGGTCTAGGTTGCTCTTTCATAACCAGGTTTGGAGCATACACACGATATGCCCTTCCAGCCAACAACTCCCACCATGGAATACCACTCCAGCTGCTCACCCATGCTCCCACAAAATCAATGCAGTCAGTTCCCTCCAGCTTCTCTGGTACAACTGAAAATCCCAGGTTCTCCCCACATGCTCTGTCCTCCAATTCCACTGTTTCTTGAAACATCTCCTCCTGAGCAGTCTCACATTCAGCCAGCCCCCTTTATCTCAACCTGTGATCTTTGAAGCCCCATTATCCCATCTGAATATTTATATAAAGCTTCCTCCATTTATTCCAGCCTTTTGTTTTCTGCATTGATACACTCCATCAGTGTTTTGTTTACTTTAAGCAGGTCTGTATGCAGTTGTCTTATATCCTCCTGCAGGCCACTGGAAGTCATGTCTGAAGGTTGCATTGCCCTTTGCTGAGCAGCTGCAGAAGTTTTCTCAGTCAATGTTTCTTCCTCACTTTCTGTAGCTGACCCTTTTCCAGATCCTCTGCACTTTATTCCTGGCATCCAGGCAGTGCAATTAATAGCCAGTTGTTGAGATTTGCCCATAAATACAACTCTACTGGCCTTCTCTGATGAGTTTCTGTTTTCACACTGGGAGAGCCAGAAAGAAGCTGTTACTTGTTGTGCAGCCATCCTGTAACAAAAGGTAGAGAGAGCCTCGTGTGTCAGGAATGGTAAGTAAACCTGAGTTTTAGATCTTTTTTGTAGTACCACAGAGCATTACTTCGGATTTTTCACTGCTTATAGTTAGGTTATGAGTGGAGAGAGTACATTCCAAACAGTCTGAAAGTCTTGTTAGGTCTGAAGGATCTGAATGCAAGTATGTTTATTTGTGGTTATGATGTTAGCAGCATATAGATTCATGCTGAGATAATTAACATCAGTTGGAAAATCATTTATGAATAGAGAAAATAGGGTCAAACCCAAACATTTTACATTTTGTAATCAATAAATAATTACAGTTTAGGCAAACATAAAACACAAATTGATTCAGAAAAATAGAGACATTCACCCTAACCTAGGATCTGCCGTTCTTGACACTATATTGAGACACCCTAATACTCCTTTCTGGAAAACCCTCTTAGAATAAAACATGTTATATAAATGCCCATAATAATTAGAATAAAATAACAGATATGCATAGCTGGATGCCTCTCTGCATCCCAGCCATAACACTAATAACAGAAACCGGTCTTAAATTGCATACATATATACTAGTAAAAGAGCTAGTTGTGTAGTCATTATACATTGAAAACCATTCAACCTTATTATACACTCCACACAAATATCAAACATCAATAATAATTAAATCCCAGTAGCTACTCTTAAAATTAAAACACAACAGTTGAAAAGCATATCAGTGCTGTATATACCTCTTAGAGCAGACAAGTTAGCCTCTGAAAACATATTAAAATGGGTAACTACAAATGCACTTCTTGAAACAATAATTTTAGCTGATCATAATATTGATTAGACTTAGAGTCCTTGTAAGACTATTCACCCCATTACTGAAACAATTGGATTAACACAGCTTATACATTCAACCACAAGGAAAGATAAAAATAGTAGGTAAAAAAAACATTTAGGTTGGTTACTAACAAGAAAACTCCATCAAAATGACCTATGTAGCAATTAAGCCAGACATCATTAATGATCATAACCCAGTCTATGTCATATGGAAACATTAAACTCCATGGAAACAGATATAAAACAATCAGAGGAAACATTAACGTCTATCCTTAAGTATAGCAACTGGGAACCATTAAAAAGTCTTTCTTTACCAGGCTCTGTGGCACACAAGAATGGAGCCCTAACTGCAGCCCAGGTGACTGGAATTTGATTAGCAGCCCTGTTGGTGGAGAAGCTAGACAGGGAGGGGAAGGAGTGAAGGAGCATGACCTACTCACCTCTCTGTGGGGGTTACTTGCACTTGGTGGCCCAGAGCAGAACAATCTCCCTGGTGCAGACCACAGAGACCACAACTCATGCTATGCAACAAGTATTAGGACTGTTCGGTAATGCTTCTTGTGGAAATGAGGGCCATGTCCATGGACAGTCACTGCACTTTCCTTTCCCATAGCCTCTATGAGCACATGCACATTAGGGCTGAGAGGAAGATGGAAAAAACTGAGGTATGCTTGATGGCTACCTGGATGATGACCCTTCACATCTCATCTAGTGAAGGGAACAAATTAATTGATAGACCAAGAGAGGACATGATGGTCAGCAAGCAGCAACGGCAAAACTACAAAAAAAAATCTTATCTTTGCATAACACAAAACTCTCATCACCACATTAAACTCTCAGGCATCTCAGCAAAGAAAGAAAAAGAGTCAAATTAAACCCTGCATGATGACTTATACCAAAAATAAAGAACCTAATGCAAAACTGGGATAAAGTATAAAAAAATGGCATTTAGGGAAAAACATCTAAAACAATATTGGCACTTGTGAAACCTAAGAATACCATCTTAAAGATTATGAAAAACTACTAAGATCTACAGGCAAACTGCAGTAAAACTTCAAAACTTTCAATGAATTTATGGTCTGACAAAAACCAGCCTTGCCCTTTTCCATATTAAATAGACTATAACATAGTATGCAAATTTAATTCATATTACATAAATGTAATATGAATTAAATCATACTACATAAATATTGTTAATTTCCTTAATAGACAAACCCCACACCTCACACATCAGTCAGGGACATCAACAGGTATCAGAAATATATCTTCCAATCTGCAATTAAAAATGTCATTGAAAACATTCAAATCAACAAGATGGTTCTGCACCTGTAACGACCCCATTAGTAATCCCCATTCTTATTGTCTCATCTCATTTACAGTTTGAAATCTGAGTGAAAACAGACTAAAAGCAAACTGGTCTTGCCTTTGGCTGAGTGCCATTGCTAACTCTCCTTCTTATACAGTAAACCAAATATTGAAAAAATCATCCCACTTATGATAATATTCTCCTAGTTACAGTTTTCAAATGAATTTTAACTTTGAGTGAAGTATGAGTATACCTCAGTTAATGTCTGTTTTAAAATTAAAATGTGATTCCCTACATACACTGTAAAATAATGTTGAACATTCTACAGATGCATATCAGCTTAACCTGCTATGTATAATATAAAGAGAGTAACATTATGATTACCTGTTAAATTATGTATACCTCAGTGTTATAGTGTATATTTTGTACTATTAACTCATGCTAACTATTTGTATAGATGTAAACAATGCAGAGCTTTTCTTCCCAGGCCACTTCTGAAAAGAGACTAGTGCATATGGACTGCCTGATAACTGAAGGCAGATAAATAAATTATGCTCCACAGGTAACAAAAGCCTATTGAGGAAGCCACAATTTTGCTGATAACCCATGATCTGCTGCCAAGTCCACTTGCTACCATCACTGTTAAAATACCATTTTGTACCTCAGAGTGAATAATCCTTGCAAGTATACAAATAATATATCTCATGAAAAGAATAAACACACATTTGAATAACAACAGTTCAACTTCTCTGAGCTTGTTTCCTATCGGAGCCACTTTTCATATGTACATTCTGTACTTGAAAATCAGAAACTGTTCTTGCCCCATTCTGATCTGTGAGCCATTTTTGACGTTATTCCTGGAGAATCATTGTCCACCAAGACTTCCCCATTCTGCTGATTTGAGCCACTACTCACATCCCCCTCATGGCACTCATTCTTTTAAACATCAGAATCAGACAGCATCTTGTGAGTCTGCAAAAGTTTGTATCCCGTTGTGGAAAGAAATTCCAAAAAGAACTGCTGAATAGAACGGCTTAAGCTTTAACTTCCTTAACTGGCATTCATGAGCAGCCACCAAAATTAGCTTGTTCTCCTTGTTTAAACAACATAATCCTTATAAAATATGCCATTTTTAATTTATATTGTTGCTTTTGTCAGGCCTCCAAAGCAGTGATACATTTGGATTACTGACATATGTCTCAGAATGAACCAAAACAGTACTACGGCTGTAGTAACTAATCTCTGGACAAAATACAATAACAGTACTACGGCTGTAGTAACTAATCTCCGGACAAAATACAATAACAGTACTACGGCTGCAGTAACTAATCTCCGGACAAAATACAATAACAGTACTACGGCTGTAGTAACTAATCTCTGGACAAAATACAATAACAGTACTACGGCTGTAGTAACTAATCTCCGGACAAAATACAATAACAGTACTACGGCTGTAGTAACTAATCTCTGGACAAAATACAATAACAGTACTACGGCTGTAGTAACTAATCTCCGGACAAAATACAATAACAGTACTACGGCTGTAGTAACTAATCTCTGGACAAAATACAATAACAGTACTACGGCTGTAGTAACTAATCTCTGGACAAAATACAATAACAGTACTACGGCTGTAGTAACTAATCTCCGGACAAAATACAATAACAGTACTACGGCTGTAGTAACTAATCTCTGGACAAAATACAATAACAGTACTACGGCTGTAGTAACTAATCTCCGGACAAAATACAATAACAGTACTACGGCTGTAGTAACTAATCTCGGACAAAATACAATAACAGTACTACGGCTGTAGTAACTAATCTCGGACAAAATACAATAACAGTACTACGGCTGTAGTAACTAATCTCTGGACAAAATACAATAACAGTACTACGGCTGTAGTAACTAATCTCTGGACAAAATACAATAACAGTACTACGGCTGTAGTAACTAATCTCTGGACAAAATACAATAACAGTACTACGGCTGTAGTAACTAATCTCTGGACAAAATACAATAACAGTACTACGGCTGTAGTAACTAATCTCCGGACAAAATACAATAACAGTACTACGGCTGTAGTAACTAATCTCTGGACAAAATACAATAACAGTACTACGGCTGTAGTAACTAATCTCCGGACAAAATACAATAACAGTACTACGGCTGTAGTAACTAATCTCCGGACAAAATACAATAACAGTACTACGGCTGTAGTAACTAATCTCCGGACAAAATACAATAACAGTACTACGGCTGTAGTAACTAATCTCCGGACAAAATACAATAACAGTACTACGGCTGTAGTAACTAATCTCCGGACAAAATACAATAACAGTACTACGGCTGTAGTAACTAATCTCTGGACAAAATACAATAACAGTACTACGGCTGTAGTAACTAATCTCTGGACAAAATACAATAACAGTACTACGGCTGTAGTAACTAATCTCTGGACAAAATACAATAACAGTACTACGGCTGTAGTAACTAATCTCTGGACAAAATACAATAACAGTACTACGGCTGTAGTAACTAATCTCTGGACAAAATACAATAACAGTACTACGGCTGTAGTAACTAATCTCTGGACAAAATACAATAACAGTACTACGGCTGTAGTAACTAATCTCTGGACAAAATACAATAACAGTACTACGGCTGTAGTAACTAATCTCTGGACAAAATACAATAACAGTACTACGGCTGTAGTAACTAATCTCTGGACAAAATACAATAACAGTACTACGGCTGTAGTAACTAATCTCTGGACAAAATACAATAACAGTACTACGGCTGTAGTAACTAATCTCCGGACAAAATACAATAACAGTACTACGGCTGTAGTAACTAATCTCTGGACAAAATACAATAACAGTACTACGGCTGTAGTAACTAATCTCCGGACAAAATACAATAACAGTACTACGGCTGTAGTAACTAATCTCTGGACAAAATACAATAACAGTACTACGGCTGTAGTAACTAATCTCCGGACAAAATACAATAACAGTACTACGGCTGTAGTAACTAATCTCCGGACAAAATACAATAACAGTACTACGGCTGTAGTAACTAATCTCTGGACAAAATACAATAACAGTACTACGGCTGTAGTAACTAATCTCCGGACAAAATACAATAACAGTACTACGGCTGTAGTAACTAATCTCTGGACAAAATACAATAACAGTACTACGGCTGTAGTAACTAATCTCGGACAAAATACAATAACAGTACTACGGCTGTAGTAACTAATCTCGGACAAAATACAATAACAGTACTACGGCCGCAGTAACTAATCTCTGGACAAAATACAATAACAGTACTACGGTTGTAGTAACTAATCTCGGACAAAATACAATAACAGTACTACGGCTGTAGTAACTAATCTCCGGACAAAATACAATAACAGTACTACGGCTGTAGTAACTAATCTCTGGACAAAATACAATAACAGTACTACGGCTGTAGTAACTAATCTCTGGACAAAATACAATAACAGTACTACGGCTGTAGTAACTAATCTCCGGACAAAATACAATAACAGTACTACGGCTGTAGTAACTAATCTCTGGACAAAATACAATAACAGTACTACGGCTGTAGTAACTAATCTCCGGACAAAATACAATAACAGTACTACGGCTGTAGTAACTAATCTCCGGACAAAATACAATAACAGTACTACGGCTGTAGTAACTAATCTCCGGACAAAATACAATTGTCTGCTTTTGTTTTAATATGACTTCCCACAAATCAGTCCAAGTAGCCAACTTTTCTGTCATGAAAACCTGTCGACCCCTTCTTCCTCTTTGATCCTAATAATAACATGGAGATTTATTTCCTTCAAAATCTATTTCCTGGTCAATCTGTTCTTCTAGCACCACACTTCTCACCTTTCTCTTAGTATTCTGCTCCTTAAACATCTTACCCTCCTGCTGTAACTCCTGTAAAGCATTTGAGTAATTCTTCAGTGCCCCATCAACTTCAGAGTCCCTTTTATTCACATTGTGTATAAAACTGCCCAACTTTGTATCAATTTTTTGAATATTAGCTAACATTTGTTCCCTCAGAACGTTTGCAAAATCACTAAAATCAGTTAACCTACAACTTTCATTGAAGGCTAAAGCTTCTCTCTTCCCAACTGCCATCTGCTCTACCATTTTCTATGTTTTCCAACTTTTTTGCTCACTTTTTTCAAGAGCACCAAACAAATCAGCACTCAGACACATACTCTTCAGATATTAATAATTGAAGGACAATTTTCTGTTCAATTTACAGCTAGCTATACATTTTGGGAGTGACTAGGGATCACAAGATCTTACATTTGCACTAAATAATTGTAAAGTTAAGTGAAAGCAGGCTGATTAGTAAATAAATAGAATACACTTTGTAAACTAGAAAAAAAAAACAGCTCCATTGGCATAGAAGGAAAAATCCCTAAATATGACCCAGTGGCCCAAACTTATGTAGAAGCTCAGGAAACTGCTGGATCTGGCATGCTGAAGGAAGGAGTGATAAAGTTTAGGCTGTTCACCTCTTTTTTGGAAGGGAGAGTGTGCAGGGCACACATATATCTGGGAGAACTATGGGGTAAACATTTCCCTGCTGGAGACTGGGTACTTTGCCTGATAAGAAAGCAGTGTCATTCTAAAAGATTTTTGACACTTGTGGGTGGTATTAACAGCCCTTTGATAAAGCCCAGTGCATGTGCTTGATAAGAGAACTGCATCCCAGGCAAACAAAGGATAGCTAGGGCTTAAAGCAAAAAAAAAAAAAAAACATCCACCACTTATAGTGGCACCACCTTAGCATCCATCTGTCATCCTGATGGGAAGGAATGGGATAAACGGCTCTCACCCAGAAGTGAATGAATGACAGTCTGGGAAGAAGGTTTGATACTCAAAGAATGAACAACAACAACGAAAAAAAAGCCATCAAGAAGCAAAACAAAAAAACAGATGAATGCACATGTGGGGAGTGACAACTGCACTCTGATCTTTAGTATATGATTAATATGTGAACTAGGGAGAAAAAAGAACAGCAAAGTAGCATGTAGACTGAATGAATAAGAGTTCATAATGGTAGTAAAAATATAGGACAGCTAATACAGTAAAGGAAACATTGGTTACTAGCTTGTTGAATGTATGCAAAATGTGAATATGCAAAGCATGCCTGATGATGGTGGAGGAGGGATAGGGTTGAATAATCCTTTCCTTATGAACGGCAAAGAAGAGAAGAGTAATTGACACAGTCTTAAATTCAGTCAGCCTCAAAAGTTTTAGATTTACAGTAAAGATGGCTCAGTGGGATTCTCCCCTAACTTGAATATTAGGTTCTACAGAGAGGCTGAATCCTGGAAAAGGTGTTTAAAAAGAAAGGTGCCCCTCAAAACTGTTTTGTACATTCAGTTTAACTAAATAATCCCCTTCTATGCCTTTATGAAAGTTAGAAATTGCAGAAAAGATTAACCTTAACTACAAAACTAACACCTGTACTGTACAGCTATACTGGATACTCCAGAACCAGCACAGGTTAGCCCATCTGCAGACTATTATGGTCTGACACCAAAGAAAAAATAAGTCCTTCTGTACTTATCAGTTTAGGCCTTTCATGGAGAGTTTATGAACTGCCCTTAAAATGCAACTCAACTTCATTCTAAAATCATAGGACCCTTGGTCACAAATTGAATGACAGGAACCAGGCGGGTTCCAATTACGTTATCAAAAGATAATATAATCGAACGACCAAAACATCGAAACGGCCGCATTTCGAAGTTTGCATTGTGGGATTGCAGTACAGTGAAGATTGGGATATTTGCCCTTTCCTCACTATAGGGCAATCTCAGACTTGGAATATATATTTAGCGGGGGGGGGGGGCACAGCCTCCCACAGTAAAACTTTTGAAATGCGGCCATTTCATTTTTCAGCCATTCGATTATATTATATTTCGATAACATAATATGAACTCGAACCAGGCAGCTAGGTTCTCTCTGTGTAGCTCACAATACCTCTGGCCTGATGAATGAGGTAACAATTTCCCAGTTACAGGCAAAAGAATATACTAGCAGCCAGGTCTCTGGACCAAAACTGAGAAAGCTGCCTAGTTTACCAATTGGCTGAGTCACTGACACTTTTTCCCTGGCTAATCAGGAACAAATTGGGAATCAAGGGTGCAGAAATGTCGGAGTCCAGGAGTTATCAAATCACGTTAGAAAGAACAGTTTTTGTGAGAAGGAATGTAAAGAAAATTGTCAGCGTTGAGGCTGGTAAGAGATAAAAACAGCTTACACCCCAATTGCCTCTCACTTTTTGTACAAAGATAGGCACTGTGGCCAATAAATCATTTGCATGGATTCAAGTCCCAAGTAAGCAAGTAAGTTATTTTGAGCACTGTTCATTGTCGTATTTTACCATTTGTTTTCTTTAGTTTTGTTGTTTTGTAAGCATGTAAGCTTGCCTGCTAAGAAATTCAACTCCCTAGGAAAGTAAGCTACAAACAGAAAGGTGTGACTAATAGTTTTATACCCCTAGTGTTTCCCTACAGCTGGAAGTGGCCAATTTCTCTTTATTTATGTATCATAGCAAGTACAACTATGAAAAGTAACACTTGTCACTTCGAGGGGGAGACTGGGTAAAATTCCATAAGGATAAAATATCCATTCTCATTTCAGAAACATGAATATGCAATGTATTCTTTGTATGACTGTAGGTTATGTACTGTCTCCCAAAGTTGGCCCCTGATCCTTGCCAGGAGGAATCAGTCATGAGCTGTACTACTGTCTGAATATGTGGAACTGTCTGACAAACTAAGAGATTAAAACAGTCCTGACAACAAGCCAGGGCTTCACTAGGCTTGACATCTAATTGCTCTGGGAGTTTTCTGCCCATTACATTTTTGAGATTTCAGTGTATCCGCTTTACACAAAAGGAATAGTACAGTTGTGTAAGTAAACTTACCATAACAGTAGATATTCCAATAGATCGATGTTGCAGCAGCCTAATTTGTAGGGGTTACGTCCTGCCAAGGATATGACCACTGGCTGATCTTCCTTCAATGTGCCCTAATCACTGTGGAGCCTCAAGGACAGCTGCATAAAAGCAGTGGTTAGGGCACCAAAGCTTTAGAGCTTTATATATATATATATATATATATATATATATATATATATAGATAGATAGATAGATAGATATAGATAGATGTACACAAATGTTATGTACTTACCACAAAGCTAGATCCATGTTATCTTATTTCATCTGGTTCAGCACTTAGGATTATTGGATCTGACACTAGCACTTTAAAAGAGCTTGGATCCAGGACTCTAACTCTTCTCCCTCCCATAATTCCCTCTGGTCCCCTGATTACCTCAGATTGAGTTTGCCTGCGTCTAGTCCAAAAACCCTACTAAATAACTTAAAATAGGCTTAGATGACTACTCTAGCAGGTAAGCAGGACATAAGCACAACAGCAAAAATGGTTGTCCAAAAGACAAGGCCTAGTCAGGTCCAGGAGTCTAAGGATGACAATTTAGGATGGGGGGGAAGGAGGGACAGATATTGAACCACACAAAACAAGACAATAGGGATCTAGTGTTATGGTAAATACATAACTTTCATAGCCAGTGTTGTCTTATTTATCTAATTCAATGCTTAGGACAGATTCCCAAATTACCCATATAACCCAGGTGATATCAGGGAAGGATATTCCGGAGAATGGTGGAGCCAAAGGATGTACAAGATCTAGTTTGTACATCCAGCTTGTAATGTGACACAAGGGCATGAACAGTAGCCCAAGTAGCTGCAGTACAAATCTCATCAATGGGGACCCTACCCATAAAAGCAGTGAAGCAGCCGCCTCTCTAGTAGAATGAGTCTTTGGTTTATCATGTAAGATGATTCTCCTCTTCTCATGTATAAAGGCAACGTGGTCAGAAAGCCACCTGGACAGCATTACTTTAGGAACTCCTTGACCAAACATAGCTCTTGAAAAGGCAAGGAAGAGTTGATCACATTTTCTTTTTTTTTTATTTAAAACAATTTTATTGATTTTAAGTAAATATATATAGACATTCACATGGTCTTTTAACACAAAAAGTTTGCAATTCAAAAGGTGTTCACATAGACATTCAAATAACAATATTTAACAAATAACAAAATTAAATTACTAAAACTATTTACAAAGACATCCATTCAAGCCAGTACGTAAAAATCTACTGCCAATCATTAGCGGACAGGAGTTCCGCTGTGGCGACCCCTAACCAGGAAAAGCCGAAAGACACAAACAAACATTTACAAAGACATCCATTTATTATTATTGTAATGGCTAGTATTTGATTTTTCCATATATATATATATATATATATATATATATATATATATATATATATATATATGTAAAACACATAAAGAGGCTGACATTTAATTTATATGATATCATTATCAATCTATTTTCAACAGATTCTGTAAATTGACCCATAAATGATAGTTATAAGTTTTTCTAGTTGTTCTAGATATCATAGTTGCAATCTGTAATTGGCAAACTTCCATTAGAATTTTCTTAAAATCATAAGATGGAGAGGATTCAGATATCCAGTTCCTTGTTATAGTTTTCCTGGCTACTGCCAATATTACCCAGAGTAAGGAATGTTTAGCTTTTTTTACACAACAAGGTATAGGTGTATTGAAGAGTATTAAAGATTTGGTCAAAGTTAAATTGTCTGTGAATATTGCTTGTAGAAGTTCATTGATACTTTTCCAAAATAAACTTATTGCAGGGCAGTCATAAAACATATGGGTCCAGTCAATGTTTATATTAGACTTACATCTGTTACATGTTCTGTTTTCCATTCATTTTGTTCATTAGTTGAGGGGTGCAGAAAGATCTATATAAAAATCTCCAGGAATATATTTTCCATTTAAGTGAAAGTGTTTTCCCTGCAGATTCTAATATATTTGTTTAATCTAAATTCCTTGGAAGTGTGTTATTTGTTATATAATAGTAGTTCCAAAAATTAGTTGGGCAACAATATGTTTCTTCTCTAATAAGTCTGTATATAAATTAGATTTTGTCTGAATAAGTTTGTTTATGTTGGATAACTGAGTTAAAAAAAATCTAGTAGTATGCTAGTGTCATGTTTGTTAGCTGGAGTAATCAGGTCTATCTTATTTTGCAAGAATAGTCTGAGGGATTGTATATTAAGCCAAAGGGATTTGTCTAACTGAAATTCACTTATTATTTGATTTATGTCCTTAACCCTTTCATCTGTGATTAGTTGGAACCAATACAAAATACCCTTTTGTTTAAACAAGGAGATTTTATCTTGATCAGATTTTCTGATACCCTTTGTCCTATACAAATAAAATCTGAGTTGTCAATGAGCATCTGGCAAATGCAAGGTATATTCCCCTTTGTCAGGCAACTTTGGAAAAAACACTGGCAGATTGTTAGTTTGGTTAAGATTTGCTTCAGAGGGTACCTTTGGGAGAAAGTGGGGATTTGTTTTCAGAGACACTATTTTTATGGAAAACCAGATATTACCAGACTTACATGATAAGATTTGCAACCCCAAATTCCTCCTTGCAGATGTGATAGCCACCAAAAAGATAGTCTTCTAAGAAAGAAATTTTAGATCCACAGAATCAGCAGGTTCAAATGGAGCTTTTCTTAAAGTCTGAAGCATGATAGTAATGTTCCAGGATGTAACTGGATCTCTGAATGGGGGCCTTAAAAGAAAAGTTTCAAAAAGGTCTTAGAAGTCTTTAGAGATGCAATAAATGTCTGATGCTGCCCAAGAAGAAAATTAGAAATGGCAGCTAATTGCACCTTAATAGTTGAGAAACTGGATCCTTTGTGAAATAATTCAGCCAGAAAAATCTAAAATTTATGGAAGAGGGAAGAAAAAGGGTCTAAACCCCTTGAGAAGACTCATGTGGTAAATCTTTTCCATTTACAACAATACATTTTTCTGGTTTTTGGTTTATGTGAGGAGGACAAGATATGGATAACTGGAGCAGACAGCCTGGTATCTCTGGCCACCATTAAAATTGGAGGAATAATGTGGTTAATTTCAGCATTTCCATGTTCCAGTGAGGCTGCCTGGATGGCTGACACAGAAGGTCTGGATGAAGGTCCAACACCCAAAGTGGGTATATCAGATGAGGCCAGAGTAAGGGGGACCAAACCTGCCGGGGCCAGAAAGAAGTAATTAGGATAACTTTGACCTTGCACCTCCTGGCTTTCTGAAGAAATTTTGTTATCAGATGAAAAGACAGGAATGCATAAAGAAGGCCTGGGGGCAACTGTGGAATATGGCATCCCTCAGTGTCTGTCCCTGTGGAGGGATCATGGCAAAGTAACTGCTGCACTTCTTTAGGTATGAAGCAAAAAGATCATATCAAGGTTGGCCCCAGTGACTGAAAATCAGTGTCACCAAAGTTTGATTGAGGGATCACTCATCGGGCAGAAGAATAGATTTGCTTTGTTTGTCTGCCAGAACAATGGAAGGAAATCAAAGTGATAAGCATTGCATTCAAAAAATGATGGGAGGACTTCACCCCTCGCCACAGTCTTATGGCATCCCGGCACAATGGGTTATGAACAGATTCTCCCCTGCTTGTTCATGTACCAGACTACCACCATGTTGTCTGTCTGGGTTGAGTTTACACCCTCATAGAGGAAGTCCTGAAAAGCCTGCCATAATCTCTAAGACACTGATGTGAAGGCTGGTCTCTATCATCAACCAAGAATCTTGAACAGACTTCCCTTCAAAATGCTTCCTCCCACCCCAGAAGGGAAACACCCAAGGGTATAGTAGCTACTGGTGGCAGTGGGGAGAATAGTTAACCCCATGAGACTATGGGGGAGGTCAACCACCTACTGATGTGTTTCCTGCATATCAGTGTGAACCGTGTTGGGGCATGATGGGGATGAGTCATCAATGACCACTCCACCGAAAGTGTCAATTGCAGGACACTCAAATAATATTTTGCCTGAGGAACTAATGTGATTGACACAACCACCAGGCCCAGAAGTCACAGAATACATTTTGCTCGAGGATGGGGAAGATAAATGACCTCCGAAGCAACTTGATGCAGGGATAAAATCTTGGATTGTGGAAGCCTGACTATTGAGTAATAATGTCCTGGTGGCATTCAATAAATTCTGTTGACTGGGTTGGTGTTAGCTGGCTCTTGGCAAGAGTAATAGTGATTCCCAAATGTGGAGTTAGATGGAGTAAGAAGTTGTTGCATTGATCTAGTAGATCCTTGACTGGTATGCTACGAAGCCATTCATCTAGGTATGGGAACACCTGTTACCCTTGCAACCTAAGATATGCTGCTACCACTGCCAAGCATTCAGTGAAAACCCTGGGGGCTGTGGTGAGACTGAAAGGCATTGCTCTGAATTGAAAATGACTGGCTTCCAACTGGAAACAAAGAAATCTCCTCAACTGTTTTTGCTATCTTGATATGATAGTACACATCCTGGAGCTCTATGGAGCACATCCAGTCGTCCTTCCTCAGAAGAGGTAGAATGGATGGTACCATGACCATCCAGAACTTTGTCATTTTCACAAACTGACTGAGGTGGCTTAGGTACAAGATGGACCTTAGGTCCCCTGTTTTCTTCAGAACTAAAAAGAACCTTGAATACACTCCAGATCCTGATTGGTCTGGGGGGCCTGCTGGATGACCCTCCTTTCTAGCCAGTTTTGTACCTCTGCTGCTTCTAATTCCATCTGACTGGGTGGAAAATCAGGAATTATCTTCTTTTTCTGAAGTGGGGAAATAAAGGAGATAACATAGCCTCTGGGGATGATTCACTGTACCCATGAATCTTCAGTGATGGCCTGCTAGGTTTGTGGGTGCATGGATAAGTGCCCCCAATTGCCTCCAGAGTGTGGCAGTTAGGTAAACATTCAAGAGCACTGGTAGGGTTTATCCATGAAAGGACCATGAAACCCCTGATTCTGTGGTACGCTTCTGCCTTTATGCTGACATCCATTAATGTTACTCCCCCTTCTCCCCTGGGGAGGTCTGTCTGCAAGAGTATCCTGGCCAAAAAACTGGGATCTTTGAAACAAAAGCTTTTAAATAATTTCTGGTTTCAGGAGATGGTCCTCTGAGGAGTGTAAAAGTGTATTACGACTGCAAACAGAGTCTTGCCTTCCTGATCACTCCTGGTAAGTGTTTTATTCACCTTAAGCCAGAAGAAAGTTGAACCATCAAAGGGTGCATTGATCGACATCTTGAAGCCTTCTGTAAAACTACATAGGTGCATCCACGTATGCCAATGAATAACAAAGGTGATGGCCTGCTGCCCTGGATTTACCATCAGCTGTGATAGAAAGCAGATGCATAGATAAATTTGACATTGATTTGTGGGTAGACATCTGGGACTACACTGACTTTTTGATGTCCACCAGTAGGTTACCTGAAAGGGACTTTGCTAGTTCCTTTGTCAAGCCCCTCTGAAAATGTGTCTTATGAACTAGGTAATTCAAACCTCAAAGTCCAAAAGTCTATGAAGCATACACCCATTTCCCAAATCTATCCAAACCCCTAGATTCTCTACTGAGAAACTTTTGCACCAGTGTGGTCTGGTCCTAGGGCTACCAGGATCTTATCAGGATTTCATAGAATTGGCTCTACAACATCAGGTTCCTTCCATGCCCACTGAAAATCTAGGTCTATCAATTCATCAACAGGAGGAACCACCCAGGAGGTAGAACAGCCAGCCCCAAATGCCTCAAGGAACACTGACTCCTCTGGAGACAGAGCATCAGTGAACCATTCAAATCTAGAATGCCTCCAAAAGAAATATCTTCTAGAGGAGATTGTGGAGAATTATCTCCCTCATCGAAGTCTATGTCTTCAGTGACTGACTCCAGTGAACAGTCCAAATATTTTCTCTTACAAGTCCATTGCCTCACAACCCCACCCTCCTTGTGTGGACTTCTAAGGAAGGTTCAGAATCAGATAGGGGAACTCACTTGGTGAGAACCCCTGTGGTGAAAGAGGCTGACTGCCATATCAATTAGGTTGAGTAGATGTGGAGACAGGATCCATGGGAGATTGGGATAGAGCTGAGTGTAATATTCACACCACTTCTCTCAACTTGGAGAGAACCCTCTCAAATGTCTCAGATGTTGAGGATAAAACTAGAACCAAGGGAGCAGCCTTTTGGTCTGCTGGGGAAAGGAATAGAACAAATGGTACCAAACCACCAGCTTTGAGGCTGACAACAGTACCAAGCTGTCAAGAGCCAAGGCACTAAGGGAAAGGAAAAGGGAAGGATCTGAAAACTTTGAAGTTGATCTTGACTCCTGAGCCTCAGCTCTGAGGCTTCTGCTCTGAGACTCATCAAATCCAACAGAGCCAGATTCAAGAGAGTGAGGGAAAGTGTTGAAGTCAGAGAAACAAAGGTTGTTGGTACTGATGTAAGTGTTCTTCTGGGAGGACTCAGATCTGAGGGTTTCAGATCCAATAATCAGACCAAAGCAGGTGAAATCAATGGCAGGGCAGAAGGAGCTGTGCCAAGAGTCCCTGAATGGGTCAGCATCAGGATGGCTTCCAGTTGACTCTATGTCCAAAGGAACTTCTGCATCATCCTGTTGATGGTCAGCTTCTGAAAGACTCCTCAATGAATGGAAAGACCAGAAAGATGAATCCGCTGAAGGTGGTCAAGAAGAGTACTTCCCTTCTAGAAATGGAAAGTGTAATTTCAGACTCACCAGTTTCAGTGAAACACATAAAGGGGTGAAGGTGAT
The DNA here is from genome assembly GCF_019279795.1 of Protopterus annectens. Classification (NCBI taxonomy): domain Eukaryota; kingdom Metazoa; phylum Chordata; order Ceratodontiformes; family Protopteridae; genus Protopterus; species Protopterus annectens. The sequence continues at coordinate 1,859,972,544 of NC_056735.1, forward strand.
TGGCTGTGACTAGGCTCCGGATCTGAATGCCTCTGTGTCTTCAAAGCTAGGCTGGATATCTCCAATGGATTCTGTGACCATTTTCTGGTTTTGTCTAATTTTCTTCTTGCTTGTTCTCTTTATCCTTAGTTTTTTTCTCTCTCTCTTTTTCTTTTTCCTTCTCCTTTTGACCCTTCACCTTGACCATCTTTTTGGCTGTGGTTGAAGCAGTTTCTCAGGCAGGTGACACCGAACTCCCTGCTTGGGTGGGAAGAAATCCCTTCACCATAAGCCTATCCCTGCAACCCTGCAAGGTTCAATCCGAAAAGGAAGCACATGCCTCACAATCTGTAACCAGGTGTGCAACACCTAAACAGTATATGCACTCCAAGTGTGGGTCCTGCTGTAGCATTTTGTGGCAATGGGCTGAACATTTTATTTAAATCCAGTGGCCTTGTCTGACATACTGGAAGAGAGAACACAAGCTAAAGTATTAAACATAGTCATGAAAGCCAAACCCAAAAAAGTAAACAACAATAGCAAATATAACTATGAAAAAATAATGGCCAGTATCTGCACGTAAACAATAGGGAAAAAAACTAGCATAAAAAGCAACCCTAGCATAACAAGCATAAGTGTCAGAGCCAAGGCTTGGGAATGGTAATTACAATATACTAGTACCAAACCAAAAATGTAAGAAGACGTAAAGTTTTTTTTTTCTTTATAAAAGGGGGAGAACAGATAATAATAGGGAAACTGGAAAAAAACAAGAACTCAAAAATGTAAATGTAGATTAAGCAGTTATCATTAACTGAATGCCAGAGCTTTCAAATCATATGTCCTGTCTCACCAAGTAGCAAATCAGATCTGAGGTAATGAAGGAATCAGATAGAACTGTGGGAAGGAAAGGAGTCAGAGCCCTGGATCCAAGGTCTTGTAAAGTACGATGGTCAGATCTTGTAAAGTACGATGGTCAGATCTTGTAAAGTGTGATGGTCAGATCCGATTGAATCCAATAATCTTAAGTACTGAATCAGACAAAAAAATACATCGAATACATACCTTTCAAACACTTGGCATAAGAAATCTGGACAAAGCTAAACATAATGGGAGGACAAAGGCCAATAAATAAGGACAAATTTTAAATATTGCTCTTAAAAACTTAGAAAGTTCCTAGAATAACAGGATTTGTCTTAGCATGAAGTCTGAAACACAAATGTATATTGTTATTTAGTGACTTTAGTCTGCAGATCATCCCAGTGATTTGACAGAAAATCATTAATTGTATGAGGAACAGATCAAAAATATGAGGCAAAAATCTGGACATTCTGCAAAAATCTGTACAGTTGAGAGGTATGAATTGCATATACCCATTTTAGACATTATAGCCAATTCAAAGCATAAGCAGTCCACACAGTATAAACCTCACATACAAACCATCCAGTAAAAACTGCAAAGAAAAAAAAAACAGCCTAGCTAGCATTTTCACCATGAGATACCCTAAGCCTCCTGTAATGGAAGGTCATGAGATATGTGCAAAAACTAGTGCATTTTTGTAAACTTCCAGTTCACTCCCATAGCTCCTTTTGGCATCCAGACCTTTTTTTCCGCCTGGCTTCTTTAACCAAGTTACTTTCCAGCTAATAACAAGCAGCATTAGAAAGTGCAAGGAGTTAACAAAATGACACTAAAACCATTAATCTGGGACATCCTGCAGTAGAGGAATTAATCGCTCTCACATATTATTAATATTTTCATATTTATGTTCATATTTTCATAACTGAGAGAACTACATTCTGTTTTGGAGTATGGTGTGATATGCCATGGTGGGAGATAGGAAAATGCATTATCAGTGTCTATTTATATTACACTATGTTTGCGATATTGATACTTGTTTGTTAGTAATTATGAAAATAAACACTATTTCCATATGTACATAATTCTTCAAAAACAAGTGACTTACAAACTATTGCATAACATCAGATGAAATCTTAGATGTTGCTAAAGAAAACTACTTTTGACAGTCATACTGTAAGTTGCACATCTCAAGATATATTAAGTGTTATGTATATTACTAATTATACAATTATGCATATCTTTTCAAATTTCTGTAAATATATAAATAAACATGTACTCCTAGAAGAATTTCTTATTGTCATGAGCAAGGTTATAAGTGGTTAACAGAAGCATTCTAACCCTATATGTCCAGGTTGTGCAGTTTTCAAAATAATGACAATTTGTGAAAGTTTAGCAAAAAAATATAGTTTTAGGTTTGTGTACATTATAATATATTACAGCGGTTTACTATCAATTTTGAGAATGGAGATGCTCCACAGATGGATAATCCGAAACTGACATGTTTGAAATTCCATCTTGCAGAACATCTACTGCTCGAAAGTTTATATCAGCGAATGCACTATGCATTTTCTGATATAAACTCGATGTACTGTATGCAAATTGCGGTACAGTGTGGTTTGGAAACTCATCCATGTCCTCACTGTGGTGAGATTTCGGAGTTGAAATATATAGTTAGCAGGGGGTGGGGGGTGCAGGGGGGCTTGCCCCCTGCAAAAACTTGATATGAGGTATAGAAGTTTCATTTACATGAGCTCCTATACAGACATTATGTGATCTTTTCGGACACAATGTCAAATCTGCTGACTTTGATCACCTGATTCGACATTGTACCATGGTATGGATTTTGCTTTTGTTGTTTTACTTCGGAATTGCGAATGGCATTTCTTTTGCCATTCACAATTTTGATAGTAAACCTATTACAGTGCTTAGGGAAAGCCTATGAATGCACTATTACCACTGTAAAGAATACCTGTTACTGATTTAATTGATATTTGCATAGTTTTGATAGCTTTTGTTGTTCACAAAATATTTACCTTTGTTTATCTTATGCTTTTTAAGTTTATTTTTCAGAAAATGCTCTAGAATGCAATGTGAATAGGTTTCTAGAGGTGTGACATTCCATACCACATAGGTGTTAATGAGTTAAGGACATGAAGTATTTCAACTACATGGCTTCTGAAAGTTCATGACTTTTTAAGTCTTTATGGGTACATTCAAGTCAATTAAGCCAAACCCCACTAGCTCTTTTTACTGACTTCATCAGTATAGCATGAGTGAATTGTTTGGATGTACTTTAGAAACACAGGGCTTTAAATACAGCTGATGCCAATAAACACTAAGGTGACTGCAAATATCCCAGCTAACATCCAAACAAAAGGGTAAAAAGTGTTGCACAGCTAGTAAAAATCACATTAAACAAATAAGAAAGACTTGTTTTTAAAAACTCCCTGTCCTTGTGAAAAATGATGGCTGACTTGTCATAAGCACTTGTAACTCAGATGCTCTTCTTGCAGAAGTCACAGCAACGCGTGACAATTTTTTCAAAGTTAAGAGCCATAAGTCAACCAGATGAGCTAGTTCAAATGGAATAAATATTAAATTTTTCTGGCATTAGCTAAGACCCAAAGGAACAGTCACCTTTTCTAGGTCGATATATATGTAAACCCCCTTTCAAAAACTATTTGACTTGTATGGCAGAAAGGTGGGATCTAAGGGCAGACAAGCAGAGATGACCGAAAGATGAATCTTGTTCACAGTAAGAAATACCAGAGGATAACACACACAAATATTCCAGATTCAGAGGTATCCAGCCTTAAAAACATCATAGTTCTTAGACTGGCACCAACTAGAAAATCTTTTACACTTGCTCATATATGATTTCCTAGTATCATTTTTTTCAGTCTCCTTTTGTAACTGCAGCCTATCCTCAGAAAAAAAGTTCCCAAAAGGTCTTAAAACTCTACCATCCGGGCAGTGTTAATGTTCAGGTTAAGGTGTATCAAACAATCCCTGTGAGTAAATCCACCCTGTGAAAAGTATGTGGCAATTGCCCTTGGCCATTTTCAAAAGCAGGGAGAAAGTAAAGTTGCCTACTTACCATAAATGTAGATGTTTGAGGGTATTCACTAAGACAATGCAACAACATGGGATTTCATTTCTTTGGAAGCCCTTGGCAGCTTGAAAACCAGAGATTTTTTTTCCTATTCACCAGGCCCAGCAAATGCCCTCTCCCTGATTTCAGAACATCTGGGTATAAGGGTAGTTGGCCAGTGCCACATTTTCAGGTTATTCTTGTCCCCACAGAGACATTTTTGAGGCCATTCTTGTCCCCCACAGAATTAGAGCCCCAGGCCAGAAGCACAAGATATGCCATCTGTCTCCAATGGGCCACTGTACAGGGAAACCTGAATCCTAAATTAGTGGGGAGGGGATCCTAAGGGTGGAGAATAGGAAACCCACCACAACCCTTGGGTGAAAAGGGAAGATGAGTGAAAAGAATACAGCAAAAGTGAAGACACTTGAAGATCCACATTTAGGGTAAGTAGACACAACTGTACTAAGTTCAATTTTTTCCACTGTTGCAGTAATAACATGAGAGGATTACTAAAGGAAAAGAGAGGGTGTCTGGAAAGAGGTTAAGCTGAAACCAGAAGGCCCTACAAAATACCAGAGACAAATCCGACCCTGGTCCTGGAAAAAATGAATACAGTGTAATGTTTGGTGAAGGTGTGAACAGATGACCAGGTGGCAGCTTCCATAATTTCTTTGGTGGATACCTCCCAAGAAAATCAGTAGTAGCTGCCATGGACCTAGTGAAATGCATTCTGATTCAAAAAAGAACCAGTTTACCATGATGCCTGAAGCAGAGATCAATAGAATTAAAAATTCACTTGGAAATTGTTTGCTGACTGATTTTTACAATTTTGTTGCTAGCAAAAGCCACAAAAAAACTGGTTTGTTTTCCTTATGTTTTTGGTTCTATTAAGGTATCTGTCTACGAATATCCATTAAATGAAGGGTATGCTTTCTCTTATTTTAAGGATTTGGGAAGAAAGCAGGGAGGTGTAGACGTCTTGTGACTACCTTGGACATGAAGGAGGGGTTTGTCCTGAGAGTGACCCCATCAGGGTGGAAAATTAAGAAGGGCTCCGTGCTCATTAGGGCTTTCTGGAACACCCCATTTCTGTGTTGGTTTCAGAAAAATTTCTGTAACTAATTTCTACTCATGGGAGTCTGTCTCAGATGCTATATTTTTAATCTCCTCTGGCGGGTGCTGGGCAATCAGTTGTAGACCCACAGACTGAGCTGCTTTCCAGAGCTGAATAGCAAGGCAAAGCAAAGAATAAGACTGGATACTTCCCTGTTTATTTACCACATCACTGTGGTGTTCTGTCTTTACTAAGAGAACCCTGTTTCCAGAGTTCTTTGAATGCCCTTGTGCCCTTGAGGACCGCCAACATTTCTTTTTGGTTTATGTGACTTCTTAGAAACGTTTTGTCCCATTTTCCTTTAACGTGAAGATTGCTTGAATGTGCACCCCAGGCCAGGTGTGAGGCATCTACAGTTAATATCTGGTTTTCTGACCAGAACTGAAAGGGTACCTCTTTGCTCAGACTGCAAGCTTGGATCCATCACACTAATTCCTTTTACAGGCAAGGAAGAAGTTGGATCTTGTGACTGAGTAGGATTCAGCGGGTTACATCATATGTTCCATACATCTAATATTTAGGAAGGAAGCGTGCTTTATCAAACTGCCAGTTCATCACAGAATGCCTACAATTGCTTGGGGGGATTGCTACAGAGTGGGGAGTAGATTTTACCCTTTTCCCACTGCTTTGCAATCTTGGAGTTACCATTTGTGGTCAGTGTAGTGTACGCTGATGTAGTGAGTTGGTAATGTAGTGAAATATACTCATTGGGAATGTCAGTGTTGACTTCACAATCTTAATTGCCACTGAATCTTCTAGTGGAAAATCTGAAGAAACACTTTCTTCAAAGTCAGAATACTCAACCTGAGAAGTCACTGAAAAAAAAACATTCCCCTTCCAGTCCCTGCATCAGGATTATTCAAGGTAAGTACACTGTTCCTCTGAAATCTGAACAAGTGTAGGGTCACTCTGAGAAATACAGTCTTTGGCACAGGCAATTTGCTGCGTCACTGGTTCAGAGACTGGAAGTATATGTCTTTGGTTCCCTCTGAAATCCATTCCTTCTGATTGTACACTATAAGATCTCAGTTCTTCACAAATATTTTTTATAATTCCCGCTCGGTCATGTCCTTTAGATGCTTGCATCCATACAATCTCTTCTTGTCTTAATGGTCTAAGAGGTTTGCTATATTTATTGTAGTACAACTTTTGTGACTGGCATTTTTTCAAAAGTTGAGTGTTGACCACTCTGTTGTTCTTGGCATTTGGAATCAATAGTTGTTGACTGATTGGCAAGGTTGTTCTCGTCTATCTAGACATTAATTTCTGAGCAGGTGAACCAAGCAAGTTATCTCAGGGAATGTTTTCTGAGGTTGAGTAGATTAAGAAAAACATCGGTACCATCCCTCTTGGATTTCTCTGACAAACATTTCACACTTTGAACTCAACGCTCAACTAATTTATTGGACTGTGGATATTCAGGACTACTAGTAATATAGACAAATTCCCAAGACTAAGCAAATTTCTTGAACTGCTGACTTGTAAACTGTGTACCATTGTCAGATACAACTTTGTGTGGACTACCATGAACAGAAAAATGTCTCTTCAATTTTGTGATGACAGTGCTAGAAGTTAAGTTAGAAGGTCAATTTCGAACCGATTTGAGTAAGAGTCTACTAACACTAAGTAATGTTGACCATTCCATTTGAAAATATTGGTAGCAACCGTCAACCATGGTAATTCAGGAATATGATTTAGCTGAAGTTCTTTTTGTTGGCGCGATTTAGTACTATTGTAAATAGAACATGCTAGAGTTTCCTTCTCTATATCTTCTGACATAGAAGGCCAAAATACTATGCCTCTTGCACTTCTTTTGGTAGAATCAATACCCAGATGACCACAATGCAAAATCTGGATATATTCCTGTTGTAATGCTGAAGGAATAACAACTTTTGGACCTCTCATGATAGTTCCATCTTCCAACATGAGTTGTCTCAGTAAGGAAAATACTTCTGTATGTCAAGTGGTGAACTGGGTTGTCTCACTGGCCATACTTGACTAATAAACTGTTTCAGCTTCTGAAGAACAGGGCCTAAAGCTGTGTGATTTCTGAGTTCATCAAGACATGATGAGGATAACTTTCTGACTTCCATAACTTCAAAGTCTACTTTCTCATTGTCGTGCTGTGCTGTTGTTTTTCTTGGTGCTCTTGACAAAGCATCTGCAAGGTAGAGATATTTGTCTTTTGTATAAACAGTATCGAAATTGTACTTTTGTAATTTTAACATCGTGTTTCAAGCATGCTGGGGCTGGATGTGTTGGAGTTTTCAGAATTGTCATTAGAGGTTGGTAATCAGTCTCTATTTGAACAGGTTTCCCATAAATATAATCATGGAACTTCAAACATGTAAACGCTACTGCCAAAAGCTCTTTTTCAATTTTCACATACTGCATCTCAGTTTGGGTTAAGTGCTGGATACATAGGCTACTGGTATGCCTTCTTGAATACATGCTGCACCAAGACCATACTTCGAAGCATCACAGGAAAGAGTTATTGGTTTGTGAACATCATAATATCTCAGTGTGGTTGGACTGGCAATTTTCTTCAAACACACTCGCATGTGCATCTCCATTCATGGCTGCAATCACTCTGGCTGACTATACAAAATGGCACTGTTCTTGCATGTGCTTTCTAGCTACAGAGGCTTCATAGGAGCAATACGGTTAATGATCTACACAAACTAAATCAAATAAAATACAATCGAATACAGTCAAATCAAATCAAATCAAATATTTCACAAGAAGCTCAGTATTAAGCCCTTTTGGCTTTAACGTATCATAAATAAACATAAACCATGTTTCCTTTAGCAATAATATTTCAGAAACATTTTAAATAAAGGTCTGAACATTTAGAAACATGCATAATAAAAAAAAAAAAACTTCAGTTGATCAGGGTTACTACTGTATTTTCCAAAGAAGTGTGATGCAATGAGACTAGTTGGAGAATTACCAGAAAGGCTCATCCAGACTCTACTACACTTTGCTGTGAAGGAAAGGTTCATTTGCTTTTATTTGTTGTATTTTGTATTACTTTATTGCATTTTTATATTTTGAATACTGTGGTTTGTTTTCTTTACCTTGTGTTTTACTTGCATTCTGCTTTAATTGCATATTAAAACTTCAAAAGAGACCACAGCTCTGTTCTGAGTCAGGCAGAAATACCACTGTCTTTCTAGTTGCCTGCCTCTTATGTTAATCTGACCATATATCTCATTTCCTCTCTGCTTTCACTGGCTTGTCTGAGTAAGCACAAAATTGTCATTTTTGAAATCCCTCTCCAACTATTTAAATTTATTGGCCATCCTACCGTATTCCATAGTACCAGAATACAAAAGTGACCACCCATTTCAATCCATCTTGCTGTTTTAAAAATAGTAACTCTCCACTAAACCTTAACTTTTTAAACAGGTAAAACTTAAGTTACCTACTTTCACATCTAACTTCTCTAATGCACACTGCAGTTTGCATTTTTTTTCATCTTACCTTTAAGCATCCCTGTGACTAGCACTTGCTTTAATACCTGCTGGAAAGAACTAGGAAGCCTTAAACTGATACAAGCACTCTACTCTCCTTGTTAATAAGGCAAAATTAATTGTAGACACTAAGCAGCCTATAATTGCAAAATACCTTGCTAAGGTAAGGGAAAACAGCTCTTGTACATTACAAAAAAAAGCACCAAACCAGGCATGTCAATGGGTCAGCTTCTGGTGATTTCTCCTGTCCACCTGGTGAATCTGGGCATACTGGAGCAAAGCAGCAATTGCCTCATGTACACAGACAACCCTCTCCTCCTACCACCCAACACTAAAACCTGTGAGTGATGCACTTATATAGCCAAAATGGAAGCAAAGCACTCCCCACCCAAGATTGTGCTAGACAGTCAAGAGGAGAAGGTTAACACCCACACTACACCTCAAGCAACACATAGCCCTTCGAAACCCACACCACCAACACCCACATATAGCAACACTAAATCCACATATGCAGAGGCCCTATACTGTAACCTGCCCAAGCAATAAAGACCTCTGAAGCTGAAACGCAAACAAACACCAATCACAAAGTGTCGCATAGCTCACAACACCAGTGTGCCACCCAGCAACAGCCCCTAAGGCAAGACAACGTACATAACACTTTAGTCATAGGTGACTCTATAGTCCAGCACACTGCTGTCCCACTCACCAGGTTGAACAAGCAGAAAATTACAGTCAGCTGCCTGTCAGGTGCCAGGATCCACCACATAACGCATGCACTCAAGTCACTCCACAACATGTACAAATATGACTCTTCATTGTTCATGTTGGAGTGAATGACTTGAGATGTACCTCCCTGGACTACATGAAAAGAGACATGGAAGAGCTCTCGGATCATGTGGCCCAGGCAGGTATGACCCTAGCCCTGAGTAGCATCCTGCCTTCGCCCAGAATGATATCACAATATTAGGACAAAATGACTTACTTCAACAATTGGCTAAGCTTCTGGTGTCATTCAAAGGGGATCCAGTATCTGTCTGCCTGGGATGACATGATCAAAAGACCATGATGTTTTGCCAGAGATGGTCTGCACCTATCACTCCAGGGATTCAGGTTACTGGCTAAGGCTCTTGCCACCCCTATAGTGCCTTTTTTAGGCAAAGTTCAAAGGACAAAACCACCACCGTAACAGGTACAAGCATGCAAAATTTGAAGGTAATGCTACTCAATGCTAGAAGTCTAAACCTCAAAATGCAGTCTCTCGAGGCACTCCTAAAAATAGAGAACATTGATATCTGTGCAGTAACTGAGACCTGGTTCAAGGCTCCAGAAAGCACCCCTGCAATACCAGGCTACAACTCTTACCACACTTTTCGGCCAACAAACCAGGACCGAAACACTAAAGGTGGAGGAGTGTCAGTATTCACCAAGGATATTCACACCACCAGGCTAGATGCCCAGCACAATGCATCTGAAATTCTCCAGGTGCAATTAACACTAGGTAAGACTGCAATCCAAATTGTAGCTTGCTACAGATCCCCCATCATGCCCCAAGATTCTCACTACACTAAACATACTGGAAAATATTAAGATAGATCCAAACACCCTAATACTGGGTGATTTTAACTACCCTGCCATTAACTGGGAAAACTACTCATGTACCAACAGCTTTGCCCAACGGTTCTTGGAATTCATAAATTCCAACGCCCTGGATCAACTAATCCATAGTCCCACCAGGGGCTCCAATATCCTAGACCTGGTCATTACCAACATGGGAAATCGATGCTCCACACCTATGGTCACCCCCTTGTTAGTCAGGTCTGACCATAAGCTAATCACCCTTAACATCCACATCCCACCCCCAGCCCCCAGTAAGGAAACCTGCATAAAAAAACTTCTCCAAAGCCAACTTCATGCTACTCAAGTCAGAAGTGACAAACTTCATGACACCCATGCAGATGGGAACTGAAAGTTCAACTGCTGAATCCTACACTAAGGAACTGTACAAGCAAATCCACTCATGCATGAATCATGCCATCCCAAATAGAACCAAGATGCTCTCATCCAAAAAAAGGAAGCCAAACTGGTAGTCCCCTGCCATAAACAAACTTTACAATAAAAGGAAGAAACTGTTGCAGAAAAGAGGAAAATCCCAAGATGCAAAAAACTCCCTTACCAGCCTCAGTAAGAAACTGAGATCCCTCATAAAATCCTCCAAAGCTAGTTACGAAAATAAAATTGCCAAAGATTCCAAAGACAACCACAAGGCATTCTATAACTATGTCAAGAATCTAAATGGCAATTCTCAGATCTGCTCTGAGCTAAAACAGAATGGCATTAAATATACTGATCCCAAGGATATTGCCAATATCCTGGCAGATCGATTCAGTGCCAACTTCACCCCCCCCTCACCCCCTAAATGGCCCATCTCAATATCGGAAGATTGCCAAATTCCGGTAATAATGGCCACACAGGTAAAAAACGCATTCTGCAAAGCTAAGAATACAGCATCCATGGGACCAGATGACATCCCAGGCTGTGTACTACATGAACTACAATATGAACTGGCACCTCACCTAAGTGTCATGTTTAATCATAGCCTCACCTCAGGTTTCGTGCCCACTGAGTAGCACAGAGCTACAGTTAGCCCACTCCACAAGGGAGGATCCACCTTGGATCCCAGAAACTACCGTGCCATCAGTCTGACAAGCCTGCAATGACATGGAAAGTATTATCATGGAACTTATAAACAAAGACATTGGCAACTTTCAAACACTGGACCCCACCCAGTTTGGGTTCATGAAGGGCCAATCTTGTCTCTTGAACCTGATAGACTTCTTCAAATCAGTCTCCAGAGCCATGGACAAGGGTAAGGTGGTTCACACAGCCTATCTAGACCTTGCCAAGGCCTTTGACACCATCCCCCACTCTGGAATCATAGATAAATTTACTAAGCTGGGCATTAATCCCTACGTAACCCAATGGGTTGCTAACTGGCTTACTGATATAACCCACACTGTAAAAGTAGCCGACTCCAAATCCAGCTCCAGACAAGTGACAAGTGAAGTACCTCAGGGTTCAGTCCTGGGACTGCTCTTGTTTGGCATCTACTTTTCTGAAGTACAGGCCAACACTAAGGGACTCTGGCTAACAAAGTTCGCAGATGACTGCAAACTGGGAGCCATTATTGAATCCCCAAATGATGTGGATACTCTACAAAAGGGCCCTACAGAAACAGATGCTTGGTGCCAGAGCCATGGGCTCAAGCTCAATGCCAAGAAATGTATAGTTATCCCCTTTGGGAAAAAACATGTACCCGTGAATTACCATATAGGTGGCAGTACACTAATCACCAAAAGTGTGATAAGAGACTTAGGGAGACAGGTGGACAGTAGTCTCACCTTCAATAACCACATCACCATAACAGTCAGGAAATCCTTCTATGTGGCACACCTCATCACTAAGGACTTTTCATCCAGAAAAAAGGAGGTCATTGTCCCACTGTACTGATCCCTCATTAGACCCATTATGGAATACAACGCCCTGTTTGGTATGTACCTCTCAAGACATCTGCAACAACTGGAAATGCCGCAGAAATACCTCGCTAAAAGAATCACAGGCCTAAAGCAAATGCCCAGCTATACTCTGTCGCATATCGTCTACTCAGAGGTGATCGCTGCTTAACATACAAGGCCATGTCAAACCCAGAGCTGTTGGACATGCTACACTTAAAGAAATCCCAATCCCTCAGAGCCACACACTCCAGGGATCTAAACCTTGTCATCACAATAAACAAAACATGCTGGAGGGATAGGTTCCTGACCCAGAGACTCCCCAGACACTGGAATAGATTGCCCATACATGTCAATCAGAGTGCCTCTTTGGCCCTCTTCAAAAGGAACCTTGACGATTGGATGGGAGAAAGGAAATTCACCCTGGGGATCACATCAGTCACCCTGCTAGACAGGGGTCCAGGGAAGTAAATAGTGTGGGAAGAAATAGTCAGGGAATTGTTATGGCTAGGCTTGTATAGGCCCTAGGGCTGATAGCCTAGTACCAACCTATGAACCTATTATTCCTAGTATCTCTAATATGTTCCTGTACCCCCTTTCTAACTTGCCACAGTGTTTGTCCTATAGGATTTTTTTTTACACAGACAAACAAGTCCATATACTGCCATCTTCTGGTAGCAATTATGGATGCCAGGAACCTTAAATAACTCATTTATTATATAACTTTCATCCTTTCTCATTTAAGTGCAAACTATGCATCCTTTACACTTCTTTGTTAAAACCTCCTAGTTCATCCCTTTGTGAGTTACATGACTACCAACACTAGGTGAGTTCCTATATGAGAAATTAAGCTTTATAAAAATTTCATCAGATGTCACTATATGGCAACATGTTTAAGAATGCCAGCCACCCTTTCAATAATGGGGACATGGCAAGTTACAAAATATATATATTCCCTATTACTCCCAACTTTACTAGTTCTTCTTCTTTATACATTCTGTTTAAGTCTTCAACTTTATGCCATGTTGAAACTAAAGTTCATGCTTATACCCCCTCACTAATAAACATTCAACTATTTCCATAGCTACTCCTGAAATTTACTATTTTCTGGGCAAAGTGATTTAGCTCTAAAAAATTCACCATATGGAACAGACTTAATAAGATATACCAGATGTGTACTAGAATCAAATATAGAAGCATTGGCTGAAGTATATAAAGTTGAGTGTATTTCATTAGCAATGTATGTCAATACATCTAAATATTGTTTTTTTTTCTATTAAAATTAAGTGAAGATACATTATTTAAAACATTAAAAGCTTGAAATATACCTTTGGTAAAGCCAAAAGTGTTTTCCCTATCCATAGTGTCAGAAAAAAGAAAAGCGAAATGCTTAACTTAATTTTCTTTTCTTAGGGGAATTTTCTTTTCCTGGAAAAAGGCAGACTCAAGGTAGGGACACTTACCTGAGAATCAGGCAGGTTATCCTGGCTATGTGTTAAGACTTCATCTGCTGTCTCTCCACTGAGACTGACAAGAGAGGTTCTCTCAGACCCAGAGAGGATGTGTCTAACTCCCAGTCCTTAGTGGCTTCCTGAAGAGCTATACAAGCAGGACCCACAGACAACAATTAGCAGTCTGAGGACCCAGGTCTAGCTATGGCAGTCATCCATTAGCTGATGGAGGCAGTTGAAGAGGCTGGCTGTCACCTGAAGATTTCCAAAATAATTTTGTCTACTTCTTCTTCTTGCAGATAAGTGGGGGGAGGGAAGAATAAAAAATATGGACAATTACTCCATGGTTGACCAAGAAAGGAGACTAGTAAGAGGGTAGTAGAGCCTGGTTAAGAAGATAAACCTCCTGACAGGTAGCACCTAATGGTAGTTTTCCATACAAAATGTAAAAATAAATACATTAAAATGATTTAACACTTTTTCTTAACAGAAACATTCACAAAGAAAACATCCACAGATATCCAGTGACCGTATTTAGGAAATATTGTTTTAATGGACTATTAAGGAAAAAAAAGCTTTTCCTCAGAAAAATGAAGTGGACGTTGTTCATCTGAAGATACTTACCTGCCCAGTCATGCAGTGCTAGCTGGCCACGAGTAACATGAACCCAGCAGAGAGAAAGAGAACACTTAGGTAGCAAGAAAGATCTGAAGCTTTGGTGCCCTAACCACTCTTCTTACATATCTCATTAAGCTACACAATGGTTAGAGCATGTGGAATGTGCACTGAAGCTTTGAAGATGGATTGCTGGTCACATCACTTGAAGGAAATAACCTATACAGCTTAAGCTACTGCAACAGTGATCTAATTCTGAGTATCATAAGGTACCAAAGGGATTGTGGTGCCACACACCCTAAGACCTGTGGAACTAGTTCTACTTTTGTCTATGTCCCAAGGATCAAGTAACTGGTCTGCTGAATATCCTTGAAAGAAGAACACTCATGGCCCAGGTGCCTAAATGACAACATTGAAAAAGACTGGTTTGAGGGTTGTGGGCTTTAACCTGGTCCAATTCACTCTACCCAATTGTTTGAATCTAGCCCTGCTTGGGCTAGGAAAATCAGAGGTAATAAGAAGCCAATTATCTGGGTAGTGGAAAATTTGAATGGATGCTGCATGGAAGTATGACAGCATCATTGCCATGCATTATGAAAAGGAACTATGGAACTAAGGAAATGACAGATAATACAGTCTAGGAATGGTAATGAATGTGTTCTAATGAGAACCTCAAGACCATTCAATCCCTCATTTTCTAGTGAAGATATGCATCATGGAAGATCAGCAAACATGTCCATTCTCTTTGCTGAAAGTAGGGTAACCATGTCAAACTTCAATTTGTTAAGTAACAGGCTAATGGCTAGTATAAGGGCCTGATTTCTTTCCCTTAGGTTATGAATGCAGCAACTGAGATATGGAAGGGCTTCTTGAGATTTTCTTCTGTACCAGAAAATTGGAAGAAACATACTGTATTCATTTTATGAAAGCAGCAATAAGCAACTGAATTGGTGTTCCACAGCAGGATTTGATAAAGGGTGCATTGAGTGTATGCTCCAAATCTAGCCATGAGAAAGCAGCCAAAACCTACACTAGTAAAGATGTAATCATACCAGCAGAAAGAGTTGATCCTGACAAAACTGTGGCAGAAGGGCAAGGCATTAAAAATCTTACAGAACTAAAGAGGCCCAAGTGTCTTCAAAGGTCTAAACTGCACAGCATACAATAGAAGCAAAAAAATATAAACAGCAAGACCACCACAGCTGAAAGCATAAATTTAATAATAAAACAAATGAGATAAGTGCTTTCGTGTTCCAACACAACGCTTCATCAGATCTAAAAACATGAGTAAAATATACACATATATATTGAAACACAGAAAGACAATCAGTGAAACAGCCAATAAAATAGCAGGCACATGAGCAACCAAATTACATTACGTTAACAGTTTCCTCCCTGCCAGGGTTGGTTTAAGAGGGACAGAACCATTTAAACCAGGAAAACTATATGCCTGCAATCTCATAAAGTCAGAAAGACTAACAAGAAATTAAAAGATAGGATACTTAGACATCTTTATGACATAAAGAAGAAGAACAGTAAGAATGCATTAGCAAAACACATAATGGAACATATTGGACACAGCTTTTCCTTTAAAGTGTTGCAATGCTTATATATTAATGGGAGGGGGTGATATAACAAGACACACTGAAAGAACAGAACTGCTTTGGATTTTGAGACTGCAGCTGTGGTGGTCTTGTTGCTTATATTTTTTTTCCTTTAAAACATTAAAAATGGAAATAGAATGTTTGTACAAAATGATTATTCAGTGTACCCCAGGCAGAAGAGAAGCCAATTTATCCCAGCTATCAAGGAATGTTGTTAGGCAGGTCTGACTTAAACTATTGTGTGCAGCTGTGTTCAGAGTATTTTTCCTGGAGAATCAGACATTTTTGATGCAGAGCAGCTTAAGGTGGAAATGAAGGTTTATCCAACAAAAAGTGAACCAACAAGCAGAAGGGAACTCTGCTTCTCATTCTTCTGGCAGTAAAGCTCATAGAGATACTTTTCCAAGGAAATCTTTTCCAGTGTTCCAAATGAAAACGACTGAGAGAGAGAAAAAAATTACAGGAGTTTACTAGAAGAATCAGGAGTACCTTGGACTTGAACCAGAGTCTGGTGTTGGGAAATGCAGATGAACAGGAAGAAAACCAGCAACACTAAAATTAGTAAATAAATGAGTGACAATAAAGCATCAAACACATTTGTTAAGTATGTCTTTGCAAGACAAAGTGGATGAAAAGCAGACCTTTGTTTACTTTGTTAAATTTATGGGTGAACTATAAAGCATATATCCCGCTATATGTTGTTAATGTTTAGAATGGCGCTGAAAGGGGCAAAGTAACTAAGTAAAACAATTTTATTTCTTACTAGTACTCATGTTAACATTTCATGATATAAACTGCATGTTATATGTAGCAAAGCAAATTTGTGCAGTGTGTAGTCTGGGTTATTTTAAATGTGGAGAGTCTTTAAAGTGACTGTTGTATGTGTTAAAGATGTTAAACAAGTACTTTTTTAGTTGTAAGACATATAGGCTTTACAGTCTAGCAAGAGAAAAAAGGCTGGACAAAAGCAAGTTTAATGTTAACATAATGTGATCTTGGGCTGCTGGGGGTGGGTGTAAAATGTGTACTGATTATATGTAGAATTAAAATATTTTCTCTTATTTTCACAAGGATGAATGTCTAAATGAATGCCCTTGGATTAGGATATAAATAAGTATTTTTTTGTAAGCAAGTAGGCTTTAAAAATAAGAGAAAATGAAGAAAGCCATAAAGATATTAGCTTGTTTTTTTCCATTAGAAAATGTTCAATGGGAGTGAATAAGTCTGCAGCTGAAGGCATCTGTACATTTTGCTCTGAATTAAATTTACAAAGATATATTGCCGAGTACTGTTCCATGGAGATGGGCTGTCTGCAGGTTCAAGCAATTAATCTTGATAGTTCTGAGCATTCTTTGCTGAGGAAAATGCAAATTATAAAGGTCCAATGGCAAGCAATTCAGTGGAAAATAAAGTTTTAAATTATGGGAAGTGAATAAGAGATAGCAGCCTCCCTAGCAGCCTTGATATGTCAATGGATTTAACAGAACAATGTATAATTTAATTTTATTTAAAGAAAGCCAGTGCACTTTTTCTTAGGGCTAAAAGTTAATGTTTTCTGAAAGCATACAAGTTGTTTTTCACTCCTGGGAGGGAAATATAGATAAGAAAAGAACAGACAGCAAGCAGTGTAAGTGGAAACACAGATTGTAGAATGTTCTTTAGCACTGGACACCTTAATTTAGGTATGCAATGCCTGTGGGTGAAGCCATCGATTTGTGGCAAAAAATGTACAACGTTTTGTAATTTTGTTCTAAGTTAATAGGAAATTGTGATGTTTTGTAAATGTATTTAGTTTTTGTTTGAGGGTTTTCATTAAAACAAAAAGACTTGAAAATGTGACATAGTTTCAAACGGAGATGAGAAGAATCAGCTGTATAAAATATCAGCTTGCCAAACATTAGTATGTGCACATAACACAAAAGTTGGAAACACACATTCAAAAAACTGTCCTGTATAATAGATGGGAATAATAGCTTTTTATTATAATGGCTATGCTATCCATACATACCTCCCAACCATACTGAATTACTAATTTTTTACCGAATTTTATGGTCCAAATAATGGGGTGCCATGATTCCCGAGTGGCATCCCTGCATCTTTGAATTTTCCCAGCTTTTTTTTCATGCTTTCTGAGTTGACGTAATCATGTGTGCAACAATGTCAGCGCCATCGAGAGCTACCAGCTTGTCGAAATTGAGCTCAAGGGCCAGCTGGCTCACTCACTATTTGTTTTGAATTGCACTTGTGAGTGGAAGGCCTGGGTACTGCAGAGAGGTGAACAGAAATGTTTTATTTATTCTGGCTGCACTCAAGAAGGAAACTTGCTAATGTTTTATTTATTCTGCCTGCACTTGAGAAGAAATGTTTTATTTTGAATAGACTGGCTACACTTGTGGGAAGTCCTGGGTACTGCAGAGTGGTGTATGGAAAGGATTCTGTTCTGGCTGCACTTGTGAGTGGAAAGTCTTCTGACTGCGAATATTTTATATTTCAGGTAACATGTTTCATTTTATTTTGAATTGACTGGCTGCACCTGGGTACTGCAGAGTGGTGAATGGAAGGAAGGATTCTGGCTGCACTTGTGAGTGGTTTATTTTGAATGGACTGGCAGAGCATTGTGTGAAAGGAAATGTTTATTTATTATGGCACTCGAGAAGGAATCTATTTTAGATGTGTGTGTGTGTGTGTGTGTGTGTGTGTGTGTGTGTGTGTGTGTGTGTGTGTGTGTGTGTGTGTGTGTGTGTGTAGAAATGCCCCAATTTAATACACCTGGTGGCTAGAGGTACTCAGGCTCAAACCCTGTATCTTGGGTACAAGGTAAAAAGAGCCTAAAGTCCCTAGCCACCACCACGTGTGAATTTATGCCTCATATTTTTGATCTGTTCCTCATAAAATCTGTGGTTTTCAGGATTTTTATGGCAAATCATTGAATGATTGAATTTACTACATAATGACAGATATTTGTATTTCAGATTTCACATTCTTCAGAAAATAAATAGTAACACAAAACTGTTTATTCTAGGAATTTTCTAAGTTTATAAGATCAGTATTTGAAATGTATCCCTATTTTGGGGCTGTATTCCCCCATTATTGGCTTTGCCCAGGTTTTTTGTGCTAAGACACTGAGAGCTATGGTGAGGAGTAAGAACTGAATTTTGTATTTTCCCATTATTGGCTTTGTCCAGGTTTTTTGTGCTAAGAGTTTGATAGCTATGGTGAGAAGTGAGAACTGAATTCATTAAATGATAGCCATTTAAGTTTCAGTTTCCTATCTTTCATAAAACTGCTGATTTGGCATAGTGGTATGTTGCTCTGAATGTAGTACACGGGGCCTTGGGTTCAAGACGTGGTAATGAAATGCATGGTGGTAACACATTTTATTCTAGCAACTTTCCAAAATTATACAAACAATGTTTAAAATGTGTCCCTGGTTTTTGGCCTTTTGTCCCCCCCACCAAAAAAAAAAAACTGAAATTGAAAATAAGTGTGAGAAGCTGTGCAAGATTCCTGTGACTTATATATATATATATATAGATAGTGTGGGCATGGAAGTAGACTTTTATGATGGAAATGTTCTGAATTGGGCAGTTTTGTCATTATTGGTTCATGCATTTTGTTTCATTGCCTACTGGAAACATGTTCAAACAATAAATTTAAAATGCACTCTGTCTAACAAGTGTGCTGTATTATACAAGGAATATAATTTAATAAAGCCATGAAGGTGTATCAAAGAACACATGTATTTTCTTGTTTGTGTGCAAGGGGTCAATGATTTGAAAACAGCCAAAGGTAATCTTTATCCATCACTGTCCAGATGAATTTTCTTTGGATGTAGTGTGGGTTTCAATGCAGTTTCAATGAATGTGAGTTTCAAGGGCAGAGACGATTTAATGACAAGTCTATTTTCATTGAGAGACAGTATTGATTTGTTTAGAAGATGTCTATTAGTGTTTGTGTATTGTGCTAGAAAATGTAAAAATAAAATCCAAATAATCATTGTAGAAGTAAAGCATTATGTACACAGTGTTTATTGTAAATGGGGTGAAATAGCCAGGTAATGGGACATTGGATTGGCTGTAGGGGGACTCTGGTGCCATATTTTCATTGTCTGTTCTTCAGTTTGTGCTTGAAAGTTAATATCCCACAATTCCATTGGAGTGGGTGGGGTTATGTGATTATGTATGTAAATTTTATGTTAATCAACATACAGATTTGTACCCATTTTTCATGGACCTTGTCCAGATTTATGATGTTTCCAGGTTGAGAAGTATGTATCTCTATTATCTTGGAATGGAAATGGCTTTACAGGAACAGATAAAAAGTAAGCTTTTTGAATTATAATAAGAAACGCCGAGTGCAGATGACATATTTGAGCATGTGAATTTGACAAAGAAGGAATTTTGGGATGGATATTCAGCAGAATATCAGGGACAAATGGAAAAGGAGAAATTATACCAATTCCTAGAGGGGCTCCAATAGTGATAGAAGAGGGGAAAAAGCAATAATAGCAAATTTGTGACAGAGCTATTGGCAAAAGAGGAGGATTTCATTGGTGAGTATTTACATTCCACAAGAAAGCTGCTATTATGGAGCTTAAGAACATTTGGGGAGAATAATTTCAGCAGGGAATATTACTTATAGTTGGGGATTGAAACTTGATTTGCAATAGTGGGGATGTGTCAGAGAGACATAGAAGGAAAAAATAACAAAAGGGCAGATTTCTGAAGATATTTATGAAAATATTTGGTAAGGAAGATATGAGTTCAGTAGTAGGAACTTGGACAGAATTTACATATTATTCTCCAAAGAACAGTAACTGGGCCAGACTAGATAGAATTATATTTAACAGGAATATTTGCATTTAATTGAAAGCTTAATCACACATCCAATAACTATTTCAGATCAAGCACTAATAAAAACTAAGATACAATGCAGGGCAATGAAGTAAAAATGAGACATGGATGCTTTACAATCTACCTGTTAAATAGAGAGGAATTTAAGGAATGAGCAGTGGAAATTGAATAATTTGACAATTATTAGGAAAGACAGAAATAATTTCAGAAGTTATAGCTAGTGAGTGGGATAAAATGAAAATGGAGTTTAAAAACAAGGTAGAAACAAAAGAGAAAGATATATGGTTAAGAAATAGGAGAGGCTGGCAAAGGTTAAATGACTGCAGAATACTGGAAATATCCCAGAACAAGAAGAGGTACAAATGCAGAGTGCTGAAGTAAAAATAAGGGAGTATCTGGATAGTATGCATGAGTTTAGAAAATTGCCATTAAGCAACTATTTTTTTTTAATAATAACTTCAGAGCACAAAACATTTAGCACAATGACTTAGGCAGGATAAATTAAAAATGGTTGTTGTCAAACTTAGGGAGTCCAGATCAAGAAAAATAACTACAGATCATGTGGAGGTTTCAGAGATATTGCAAACATTTTATGAACATTTGTATAAAGGAGAAACATGGAAATCAAGAAAGAGCACAAATGGAAATGTTTATGGATGACTTAAATATGCCAAACTTAGAGGTAGATGAGGCTCAAGAAATAACAGTTAAGATAGGAAGGGATGAGATGAAATGTTGATGCATAATCAATCTTCAGGAAAGTATCTAGGAACAGATTGTATTCCAGTGGATGTTTTCAAATTAGGAAGAAAGAAAATGATAAAGATCTGGAAGATTTTGTATAAAAATATTTCAAAAGGAGAAGCACCAACATCTTGGAAGAAAGCTGCAGCGACTGCATTACCTAAGGACAGTAAAGACACGTCAGACCCAGCTTCATACAAATCTATTTTACATTTAAACCAGTATTAAAAAGTGTTTATGTCTATACTAGCTAAAAGGCTGACAAAAGTGTTGCCAAAATTGATAAGATATGGATCAATGTGGTTTTGTGGAGGGGAAACAAACATTTGACAACATTAATAAACACTGATGATCCAGGGGAAGCAGAATTTAAGAAAATACTGCTGCTGTTGGTGGGTCTAGATGCAGAGAAAGCATTCGGCAGAGTAAATTGGGATTTTATGAGTAGGACAATGGAAGCATATACATTCCCTGATACAATAAGGTTGATTAGAAGGATATATGATGGATTGGGGCAAGAATTAAAGTGTGATGATTCTTCTCTAAGTTCTGTTTGAACAGTGGATCCAGGCAGTGCTGTCCTCTTTCTACTTTATTTGCTTTATATTTAGAGCCATTGACAAAGAAAATTAAGAGACTCAGAGATGATGTAAGGATATAATTGGTATGGTAATCAAGAAAAGTTGGCTTTATTTGCATCTCAGTGTTGTGGAACATTTTGAGCTAGTTTCAGGTATTTTTGGGATATAAAACTAATGAAGATAAAACAAAGGCTACATCTGAAAATGATGTACCTACCCACAAACTGGTTCAGCAATACCCTTATTTATGGTGATACGATAAGATGAAGTATTTAGCAGAATGGACTAAAAAGGCTTCTGTCATAGCAGCTAAAGATATATGGGGAGAGATTAACTGAGAAATTGGAAGCTCTTGTTTATGGTTATGGATAGTAAGATGCAAACAGTAAAAATATTTTTAGTCACTTCAATTTTATATATAGTCAGGAATATTTTTAACATCCAGAGGAGAAGTTCTGGACAATAATTAATAAAAGAGTTGAAAGAAAGAGCTACACAGGATAACCTGATGTTTCCAGTAGAGAAAGGCGTTTTATTTTTACCTAACTTGAAGGGTTCTTTTAGAACTTCACAGTTAAGGCTCATATACATACATTATGATATGAGGTATTCCCAGCTATGCCAGGAAAAGTAGTATAGTGGATGTGTAACATATACCAGCATAGTTAGCTGGAGTTTTGTAAAGAATTATATGTCATTTGTATATCAAACTGACTTGTACAAATGCTTGTGTTGAAAAATGTATTTGTAAAGTTGCTTCTGTTAAAAGTGTACCAACAGTGGGCCCTGCTGGACAGAAGAAAGAAATACACCTATATGTCAGATTGCATTATAACTGTAGAAAAAAGAAGTTATGCCTTACCATAACATTCCATCTGTGTTGTTGATCTTGTCTGTTCTTGACTTCTGGGTTATGGTTCTGATCCTCTGAACCTATCCAGTTGTTATATAGCTTGTGTAAACCAAAAAACTCTCAAGCTAATAGTCTACCCGCAATGCCCCTCTCTACATTACCTCATATGGAGTTTGCAGACTTACAGAAACAATACAGTGAAACCTAACTCAAGTCAGAAGCCATGTCCAAGGTGTATCCTAACAGGAAATCCCAGGACAGCAAGTCACTCCACCAGGACTCTATAGGAGGGGGCAGGTGAGGTGGGACACAAGACTAGCTGAAGATCGACGACACAGATTGAACGTTATGGTAAGACATAACTTCTTTATCTGATGTCAATCATCTATTCTTGACTTCTGGGACACAGTCCTCAGCTATCTTAGATCCTGGGTGGCCCTATGGAAGTACATTCCTGAGAACCATGGACTCTGGAGACCATATCCAATTTGTAAAGAGTAATAAAGGTATGTGGGGTAGCCCATGTTACAGGTGTGCAAATTTCGGACATGGAAACTTTACAATGAAAAACAACTGATGTCGCCACAGATCTGGTAGACTGTGCCTTCACCGGCATAGGAAGCTTTAGATTTTTTTTACTGTAAATAACGGAAATACAATCTCTTAACCATCATGACGGAGTAACCTTAGAGACAAGTTTGCCCAAGGTTGTGCCTGCAAATGAAACAAATAACTGTTCTGATTCTCTGAATTGCTTAATTCTGTCCAGGCAAAAACCTGTCTGTCTGTGCACATACAAAAGGTGCAAACAATATTAGAAAAATGTAGGAAAAATACAGGCAAATCTGTGGACTGATTGATGCTGACCTCTGAAACCACTTTAGGAAGAAAGGACAGGTTTGTTCTGAGTGAATAGAAAACTAGATAAGGGGGGGTTTGAACACAGAGCTTGTAATTTGGAAACTCATCTCACAGAGTGACAGCTATAAGTAAAAGCATTTTTCAATAGAGGAACTTTAAGTCACAAGTAGATGCAGGTTCAAAGGGAGATTATGTAATTGACTGCCAAGGCAATCGTCAAGTCCCATGGTGGTAGAGGATCTTTGAATGGGGGCTTTAAATGAATTATTCCCTTAAGAAAAACCTTAGAATGTCTGTGAGAAATTAAGAGCTGCTTACCAAAACCATTATGAAGATTTGAAATGGCTGCTATGATAACCTTAATAGTAGAAGCAGAAGCCCCTTTACCAAAAATGGTAGCTAAAAACTCTAGACCTTTTTCCACTGGAACTGAATAAGGATCAAGTCCATTATCATAAGCCTAGAAAGAAAATCTATTCCATTTACTAAGGTAGAGATTCCTGGTGGATAGTTTATGGGATGCCAACAAAATGTATCATACACAAGATGGAATGTCATTACACCTGGTGACTAACAGAACTGGAGAAACCAAGCAGGCAGCTTGAGAGTTTGTAGACTGGGATGCACCAGTCCCTGGGGATGAGACAGAAGTTCTGGAACTGGGTCCAGAATCCACAGGCATCAAAGTAGATGAGGTCATAGGAAAGGAAAACAAATTTGTTGAGGCCAATAAGGTGCAATGAGGATTACTTTGCTTCTCAACCGAGCTGCTTTCTTGAGGAAAAGGGTCATCAGAGGAAAAGGAAAGACATAAAGGAGACCTGGGGGCCAATTGAGGAGAAGAGCATCTCTCGGGGACTTCCCAGAGGGGGAATTAGGGCAAAGCAGCTTCTGCACTTTTTGTTCAGGGGTGAAGCAAACAGGTCGCAGCAAGGCTGGCCCCAGTGAAGAAAGATCTTCTTCACCACTCTGGAATTTAGACCACTCATGAGGCATGACACTGCATCTGCTCAGTTTGTTTGCTATTACATTTGAACTCCCTGGGATGTGAATTTCTATCAGAAAGCAGTTGGAAGTTATGGCTCATTTCCACACTCGAAGGGCTTCTCGACACAGCAGGTAGGACTTGGTTCTCCAGTGTTTGTTGATGCACCAGACTATGGACATATTGTCTGATTGAATACCTATCGTCCCTTGAGGTAAGGCAAAATGAAAGGCTTGGAACTCGAGAAGCACTGCCCTCAACTCCAGAACACTGATATACGATTGACCTCCATAGGGGACCTAATGCCCCCCACCCCATCTGGGAAGCATCCATGGTCACTATGGCCTTGGGCTGAGGAGGGACAAAGGGATGGCCCAGAAGAATCTCTTTGGACTGCATTCACCAGAATAGGTCATCTTTGCATTGGCTGGTTATAAAAACTGGGTGATTCATACAATGGGTTAGAATTGACCATTGGTTCACAAGAAGCCAATGAAGGAGTCTCATGTAAAGTCTTGCTAGTGGGACTAGACTGATCACTGCTGCCATGGAGCCCAATGCTTGAAGTACTAGTTGTACAAGTATCTTGCATGAACGAAGAATAGGCTGAACCTGAGATTGTATTTTTGGCAACCTGTGGTGGGGTAGAGAGGCCACACAAGACAGAGTGTTGAGATGAGCTCCAATAAACTCTATATCCTGAGAAGGGATCAGTTGAGACTTTGCAGATTGACCATGCTGTCCAACTGCTGAGATAGTTTCAAAATGAAATCCATTGTCTGAAGAAGTAGATGCCTGGTGGAAGCAGTGAGGAGCCAGTTGTTTAGGTATGGAAACACACGGAATCCATGCAGCCTCAAGTGTGCTGTTACTGCTGCCATACATTTGTTGAATAACCTGGAGGCTGTGGTGAGACCAAAGGGCAGCACCCTGAATTGGTAGTGGCTGGCTTCTAGCCAGAAGTGGAGAAATTGTTATG
Organism: Protopterus annectens; assembly: GCF_019279795.1. Taxonomy (NCBI): domain Eukaryota; kingdom Metazoa; phylum Chordata; order Ceratodontiformes; family Protopteridae; genus Protopterus; species Protopterus annectens. Next base: position 1,859,998,097 of record NC_056735.1, read on the forward strand.
AATGTTTCTCTATTTTTATGTGGTAATACACGTCTTGAAAGTCGAGACAGTACATCCAATCATTTTCCTCTAGAAAGGGAAGTATTGACTGAACCATGACCATCTGGAATTTTAACTGTTGGACAAATTTGTTTAGAATGCTGAGATCCAAAGTTGGTCTCCAGTCCCCTGTCTTCTTTGGCACTAAAAAGAACGTTGAGTAAAATCTGGATCCTAATTGGTCTGGTGGAACTTCTTGAATGACTTTTTTCTAGAAGTTTTTGTATTTCTAAAGCTGCTTGGTCCCTATGACTGAGTGGAATGTTGGGGAGTTTTGTACAGTTCCATGGATAAAGGGTGAAGGGGAATAAATAACCTCTGCAAATAAAACTTAGCACCTAGGCATCGGTAGTTATGTATCACCAGGCTGTTGGGTGCTAGGAGAATCTTCTCCTGACTGCCTGCAGAGGCAAGCAATTGGGCCTCCTTTCAGGAGTGCTGGTAAGGTTGGCCACAGAAAGACTCCCTGGAACCCTGGTTCTGCATACCACCCTTGCCTCTGGGACAGCATCTTCCATTGTAACCTCTCCCTCTGCCCCGAGGGGAGTTTGCACCACGTCTGTCCTGGAAAGGCTTCTGGGACTTCTTGAACCACATTTTGCCACTCCTTTGTTTCCTGGAATAGGATCATTGAAGAGTGGAAAATGTACTGTCACAACAGACAGAATCTTTCCATCTTTCTCACACCTGGATAGAGTTTCCTTAACTTTGGGGCCAAACAATGAGGATCTGTCAAAGGGAGCATTGACAAAGGAAGACTTGAACAGTTCTGCTAACTCACACAGGCGCATCCAAGTGTGTCATCAAATCGCAACACCTGAACCTGCTGACCTGGTCACCCCTTCAGCTGCATGTGCAATGAGCCCCATGGATGAGTTCAAGATACACTCCAGAGTAGCTAACTAGGAAGATACTTTCTTCCCGACTCTCTTAGCTACTGCTCCTGCCAGGATATCTGACAGCTCCTTGACCAGATCTCTTTGAAGCCTAGTGAAGTGTGCCAAGAAATTCAAAGGCCTGATGGAGACGTTCAATGATGTCTAGACCTGCTTCCCAAACCTGTCCATCACCCTGGACTCTTGGTTAGGGGGATGAACAGCTAGTTCCTTTTTTGGTGGCAGCTGCTACCACCATCTCATCAACTACTAAACCTTTTGCCCAGTGTGGATGATCCTCAGGAGCAGAAAGAATTTTATCAGGTTTCTGGGGGTAGGTTCTATAGAGTCAGGAGCTTTCCAGGCCCTCTGAGTGATTAATTTAATTAGATTGCCAGTGTAGATGGGCAAGCTCCAAAGGCCTGCAAGTACATGGATTCCTCAGAAGAAGGGTCTTTGGGCTTCTAATCACCCCTTTGCTTTAGGATCTCAGGAATGTCTCCAAAGGAGACATCTTCTGGGGATGACTGGGGGAGAACCCATCCCCTCATCGAAATCCGTGTCCTTCATGATGTATTCTTCAGGAGAATCAAGGTGTTTCCTCTTACACAATTTGTTCCAAGGAGGTTCTTCAGTGGGAGCATCTAAAGAGGATTCACAAGAGGGTAGACCTTTAGAAGGTAACTCTTGTGATCTTGGATTTCGCTGTCTGGGGGGTGGAGGTTGGTGGTATCTTCAGTAAAGCAGGGGTCAAGGGGTAAGACTCGGGTAGCACAGGAGCTACCTAAGACAAGGCAGTGGCCAAAGCTCTTTCCATAGCTTGAAAGGCAGGTCCCCCTGAGGAGGAATGGGAACCTAGAACTGAGACAGACAAACTTGGAACTGAAGTCACAACCTGCCCTGAGAGATCCACCTGAAAAGCCAGAAACGAGGATGGGTCCTCTGTTGGTGCAGCCTGAAAAGGTAAGGTTAACTCCAAAGAAGAAAAGCAGAGCCAACTCAAGCCCTTCAGTCCAGACAGCAAAGACCTGGTCCATGGGGACCCATCAGTCCTGAAGGCACCAAAGGAGTCTGAGCTGTACCCGGTACCGAAGACAAAAAGGTTTGTCAGTGCCAAGGTCATTGGAATCTGTGTGGTTGGAATAGAATCTTCTAAACCTTGCAAAGAGGTTAGAGGAGGAGTATAAGAAGGGGTCATAGGTGGGAAACCCCCCTGCACCAGGAGGGAGAGGGGGCTGAGAAGATGGGGGAAGACCCCTTGCTGTTAGAATCTGATCTACCAACCTCACTATACCAACTTCTGAAAGACTCTTAGTAGAGCAAATAGACAAGCCAGATGGGGACTCAGGTCTCTCTAAAAAGGGAATGTGGAGTTACCTCAAAAAAGGGTCAATAGATGGAGAATAAGTAATCCTGGGTTGTATCAGAGAATCTGTCTTCAGCACCATCTGTACAGCCGTAGAAGATATTGGCACCATCACGGCAACAGTGAGAATTGGTACCGCTGTCAGAAGCATAGCCAAACTAGTAGTACTTGGTGGCATAGCCTGTGTGGAAGTTGTGGTCAGTGTCGATGGGAGTTTGTGCCAAAGAGTCACTCCTTTTCCAAAATCTTTGGAACCTTAGAATTCATTTCCGAAGAGGAACCTGCAGAAGAGTGCTTATGCTTCTTTTGTGTTGGTGCCAAAGATGTCAGCACTGAATAAGAAGTTTTAGTACCAGAGGCTGGAGGAGACTGGTCGGCCTTAGACAAGGCTTCTTCAAAAGGGGCTTTAAGAAGCCTTTTGAGAATGAGTTTCTTTCTATGCTCTACCAGGGCTCTATTACTGAAACCCTTGAAATGGGACACACCCAAACAGTACATGCAGCATTCATGTCCATCAGCGTTTGGCATTTTCTTGCCACTCTCTTTACACTGCTTAAAACCAGTTATAGTTACTTTATATTTATCTGCCATCACTGTAAAATACACTAGGAGAGGCAGAAAAGGAAAGAAGAAAGAAGCAAAAAACACTCATGCTACATGGGAAAACACTACCAGCAATGGTAGAAAGATTACCTAATGGCAAGAGGAAGGGGGGGAAGGGAACTACCAGCGATGGTAGTTAGCAATACCAATGGTAAAAAGGAAAGTGAAACAAACTCACTACTAGAAGGTAGACTAAAGTATGAAAAATCTATAGAACTGTAAGGTAGAAAAGGCTAATCAGACAAATTACAAAAAAATTTTTTTTTTTTACTTAGCTACGAGAGAGGAGTTGGCTGACACATCTTGTTGTAAGAGTGGCAAACAAGATCTGGAGTAATGTAGACAGAGACATTGTGGGTAGACTATTAGCTTAAGAGAGGTTTTTGGCTGATGTGAGCTATATAATGGCCAGATCGGAACTGCAACCCAGAAGTCAAGTGTAGATTTAAAACAGACGATACTGGAAGAGAACAGTTTAAGCTTAGCCCCAGCTAATGTTTAGAGAAATATCCTGAAATTAAATTACTTAATTTAGGCCATAAAGATTGTACCTCACAGGCCTCAATGCAGCCAGAGATAAAAAGTCTGTACTAGGAAGCCTTTTGTATTATCCTTGGGGGTGAACTAATTGCTACTCTGGAAGGGTGGATGTTTGAAATTGTTTTATGACTTCCAAAAGCTGCAACACATCTTAGTAAAGCTCTGTGCATGGTAACACATATGTGCAAGACTCTGGTTCAGTTTCTAAGAAAAGGGGTAGTATTGGAACCAGAGTCAGATGACCAGATGTATGTGATGTCATTCTGTAATCCAGCAAAAAATTATGTTTTAATACCAGATCAGACTGAAGTCTCAGGGTAGTCTGTTTTTGTAACCTGGCATAGAAGGATCACTTACCTACTTCATCTTGACTTGCTTTAAGTAAATGGGGAATAAGTAATTATTTACATCAGTCAGGAAAATATAGTGAGATTAGTTAAGTATTGTTTTTCTGTAACTACGTGAGCCTGTTCATCTGTGTTATTTTTACTATTTCCTCTGATTGAAACTGTGGTGTTTATTGCAAATAGAAATTTAGTAATTCCATGTTCTTTTATTATTTATTATTAAATATATTTAAACTTTTCATTGTGGCTGGTCCTTTAGAGAATATTTTAACCTTTGAGAGTACTTATATTTATTTGGTGACATAGCAGACACTGCTGAGAGCCTTGCCACATTAATCAAACACTACCATTTGTATTACATTAATTTCACTCAATATAATTGGGCATCCTTGTAAGAGTCTTAGAGTATCTGGCTTTGGAGTGTCTGGTGGCAGTAACTACATTATAGTCTGGGAAAAGGGTAGAAGAGAAAATAAATCTGTGCCAACCTTTCCCAGATGTGCATGTGTGTGCATGTGTGCAAATCAAATCTCAAAGTGTGTGTGTCAGCTGTTTGGAGCAGGAACACAGAGCACTGGCTTGCCAAAGAGAGTGGTAGAGGACTTGGCTTGGACACTTGGCTGAGGACTCAACTCTACAGCTGTGCCTGTGGGGGTCTTATTGGGAGCTTGGACAGAGAGAGGGAAAGAGAGGAAAATCCATCTCCCAGATGGAGTATATTCCCTGTGTGCTCTTAAGGGAAATTATGCTTGATGCAGAGAGCTGCATCTGGAAATACTGTGTCCATCTATTTTTGTTCCAAGTGAATGTCCCTCACTGGTGTCAGTGGTGAGGATTCAGGCTCCTTCATTACTGGCCCAGAGGGGGATGTCACAACATAATACAAGCAGAAGGTTATAATTCAAAATGAAAAGGGATGATGATGGGGGCAGGGGTTCAAGAAATAAATAGTGAGATTTTGGATGCAGATCCTTAAGGAGAACAGCAACAGTCATATAGAATATTTTATTCGTAAAGTATCACAAAGTATTCTAAGAACTAAGCCAAATTTTGCAACCATGTTGAATATTTTATTCATAAAGTATCACAACATATTCTAAGAACTATGACAAAATGAGAATTGAGAAAGGGGATTTTGCCAGTCATGATGACTGCAAGTAGAGGTACAAAAAATAGGCAAGAGGAGGCTGGAATTTGCATGAGAAAACTGGCAAATGAACCAAGGTATTGGAAACAAATAACTAGAAAGGGAAAGGTAATAGAGTGGTATAAGTCCAAGAAGATGCTTGGATTGCAGGCTAGAGACTGCCTCCTCTACTAGGAATTGATGTCATAGTATAGGTAAACAAAAATGGGTAGGGGAATTGTACATGAAAGACCAAGTCTGGTGGGATTTTTAGCCAACTCTAGAAAAGTTGTTTAAAAAGGAATAATTATTAGGGCATGTAAAATATTGCTTAACTATAAGAATCAATCAGAGGAGGTTAGAAAAGAATGGGAAGAGAAACTAGAAAAATCAATTTACAACAGAACAATGGGAGGACATATGTATGGTTCCCAACTATGCGACAAAGTCCAGAACATTTAGGATATTTGTGTTTGCATAGTTTTTTTTTTTACCCCAAACAGACTTCAAAGAATGTTTTATCAGGTAGATAGCAAATGTTGGAGATGTGATGGGGAAGCAAGAGTTAATTGGAAATGTTTTAGGAGTGTGAATTGGCAGATTTAAAAAAAAAGTCCCTGCAGAGTACTTTGTAAGAAGCATTGGGTGAGCAATTGGCTGTAACTAAGGATATGACTTTTTTTTGAGTTGAGTCACAGGATCTGAATTGCCTAACCAGAGTAAGGCCTTATTAAGCTTAATTCTGTTGGCTGCCAAAAAAGCAATTACTAGGAAAATGAAAATCAAGGTCTACACCAATCGTATTTGAAGTATTGAATATTATGAAGGAGACAAAAGAACTTGAAGAGGGATCTTTGGAAAGGGGAAGGAAAAATTACATAGAAATATACTGAAATTGTAGGCACCATACATAACAGAATACTGTTCATGAGAAGGAGTGGGGTTTAAAGGAAGTCAAGAATTCAGTAATTTAGATAATGTTGGACTGATAATTATAATAAAGAAAGAAAAGATATATGATGTATAATATATGTGGATGGAAAAATATTAATACAGTTTGTTAATGTATGTTTGCCTATGTCTTAAATGATAATTTAATAAAGGTATTGAAAAAAGAAAGACAAGCCTATTGCAGAGTACAATAAGGTCCAGACTTCCTTAACAGACTTTTTTCTTTACTTCAGATATGCCTTGTCCACCTTATAAAATAGAAATCCTTGTTCAGACCTTCTGTACTTGGCAAAGGTGAAGGTCTATGTGCAAGTGGTTATGTTTTTACCTTCTGGAAGGCAGGCTCAGACAGAATGAATGTCATACTCTACCAGTCAGGAGTTAGCAAAGAAGGCAGATTTATTGTCCAAGTAGTCCCCTGTTGCTTCTAGCTGGCAACAAATTTCCCAGTGCTAATAGGCTACACAGTCCAGCCTGTTTTGCTATTTCATTTTTTTCCTCTGAAGAAAGTGCTTGTCACTTCATTCCTCATGGCTAAACTTGCTTCCATTAGGTCTCTCAAACATCTATGGAGTTTGGTAGATGTGCAAATGATCTTAATGTCCCCTGGTGCTGGTATCAGTTTTATTTGCTGGAGCACATAAAAATGTTTCCTTGGTTACAAGTTTACAAAAGATAATGTGCAACTAGACCCTGGTCACACCATGTTGGTTCTCACTTGTCTGGAGGTTTTGGGTCCTATAACCTACTTGTTTATTATTTCTTCTCAAGTCTGTGATTTCTCATCCTTCTTTATTGATACCATCCTTCTTAAAATCATTGCCATATTATAATGAACTGGACAACTACTGTTCCTACCTCAAACATTTTCATTCATTAGTAAGGTAGTGAGTGCTTTCTGCCCGGGATAATCCCTTCTCATGAAGCATGACTTATGTGATCCATTTCTGTCTGTATTTCAACACTAAATACACAGCCAAGTGTTATTATGTCCCTACTACCTAGAGTGCAAGTTGTTTTTTTAGCAAGTGCAGTGCTGTAGAGGAATAAAGCCCTGATGATAGCTGAGGCAACCAGAGTTTGAGTAGTAGCTTGGGTGCCTGGTGGTGCTGGCAGGGAGGATGGCAATGCCAATCCCAGGGGATGAGAACATACCAGACATTACTCTGCTAGATCTCTTGTGGAGGCAAGATCACGAGAGAAAGAGAGGGTGAGATGACACTGGCCTGGAAGAGGAGAGAGGATAGAGCAAATATGGCCACCTTATGAGCCTGTGGCAAGACAGTTGTTTGAACTGCTCCCCACTGCTCACCCATCTTGATGTTATTAGCTTGTATAGGAGGGACTTGAAGCATAGAAAAACACTGGACACAGTATCATCCTACTACAGCATCTACTTATTTGCTGTGATTTGACTGATCTGCGCTACCTTTCACGTCACTCATACAGGACTACTTTTCTGCTCAAATTTTCATCTGCATACCCTTTGGACTACTTGATTCCATTCTGGGCTCCACTTTGTTCACTGTGTACATAACGCTTCTAGAACACTGTGTTACCAGTGTTACATGGATAATATTCAACTGCGGCTCTCCTCAGGAAGTTAATTGTAAAATCATTAGCAGATAATTCAAACTGCATTCACCTCAGAATACATAGTAAACAGGCTCAGGTTTAAGCCAAACACTGTTGCCATAGTTACTGATGCCACACTGAAGGACACAAGCCACCTGAGCTGAAGCACCTCTAACATTTGTGATACACTGGAATGTTTCAAATGTCTGTAATCTGCTAGTCTTGATATAACTAAATGGCCTGGCATCTGCTGCAGTTAAGTCAACATGTTACAATCTCAAGAATACAGTCTGAACCAAACTTTTATGTTCTGAACGGAGCTTGTTAAGTTGCTAAAAGTAGTTTCAGTGTATGCAAAGAAAATAAATACTGTTTGCTGAAACCACTTTTGTCAACAGTGGAGTTTGCCTTTTTCCTCCACTGTTGTGCGACCTCAAAGCTGGTGTGTCTATGTAAAAAAAAAAAAAAAAAGTCCAGTGGGTGTATGGGGCAACCCCCCCCCCCCAACATAGGGTTGGAATTGCCCACCAGGAATTTTTTTTAATCTAATACTAGCTGACGGTAGCTTTAGCTAATGGTTTTTTATCTGTTTACATTCATGAAACTGCCTTTAGCGAGTTGACATGAATTAATTCTTAAACCTGTGATTGTTCAAGTGCTAGCTTCTTCTCATTTGGATTCTGTAATTTATTTACTTTTGTTGACCAGGTTATTATGACTAGACATGTCATTTTCAGGGGACATCTGAAGTGGTATTTTTCTAAACCTAAGGCTTCCTGATAAAAACATGATGCTGGTTCAGAACTGCTACCAAGTGATGAAAATATATGCTCCTCTATTTTGTTACATCAGTATTCAGGAGTTGTAACAGCTTGTGTTCATAAATGATCTACAAAGTTACTTTATCTTGTTCTACAAGATCCAAGTCCCTTTTACCTTAAAGAGTTACCTGGGCCCTAATGAACATCTCACTCTCTCATGCCACTTTATGGCTGCTAGTGGCTTCGACTGCAAATCTTATTCAGCCATTCTCCTACCAGTCTTCAGACTTTAGCTTCTAGTTCTGTGTGGTTGTTAAAGGCCCTTTAGATACTTTTAACAAAGTTTGTTCTCTAGGTTTTAGTTTCACATTCTGATTTAATTTCTGCCTAGCATTTTCTCTATTTATTATTTTTGTATTTAGTCTATGTAAGCATAGTCCCCTTAACTACTGTGCATTTTCTGAAGGCCTGTCCCCAGAAAACTTTCTTTTTTGACTGTATGTTTTTTCAAAAAATGCCTCTATCAAAAGTTCAACATGAAATTTTCAGAGAATATTGTTGTTTTATAAAACTACCTTAGACTGAAGCTTCCTTAGAGTTGACGCCTATCCTTAAAGGCATCTTGAATTTTACAGAAAAAAATAAATTCTGGGTAATTTTAGGCCTCGATGTATACAAATAGATATTGTTTTGTACAGAAATGCATATATTTTAGGCCTGAAATCACATTATTTATTTGGGTTTCGGATATATGTATATATATATATATATATATATATATATATATATATATATATATATATATATATAAACTGAAAGCTACCCAAGACCTCCAAGTAGGCTTTTGTTGCATCTATGTAACTTCATCTAACAATTATAAAGGAAAGCAGAAATCAGAATCTCAAATATATGCATGCCTATCAGAACAAGTACAATAAATACATTTTGCTACTACAGAATAAAGCATCACTTTTGTCTATGGCAGTAGTATTATTTTGGCTCTGGTTTTATTAGAATGCACTAGTGATACATTTAAAATGCATACTGGCTTTGTCAGCTTAAATCAACTTCAAAACCTATGCTTGTTGAATATCAAAAAGTCAAGCACACAAATACCTCTATAAGCTGCATCTAGCAATACAAACATATCTCAGTATCCACTAGAAATATTAAAGCAATATTATCAGAATATGTAATGACACTCAGCAACATAATGAGTATTGATAGTAATTCCAGGTATAAAGACAAATACACTGTTTTCATACCATGTACTTCACTGCATATAATTCCAGTGAAAAAATGTATCGGGAGAAATTTAAGATTTTGATTTCTGATGCAATGACACCTCATTAAAAAGTATTCTAGGCCACTGTTGTATTCTGCACACTAGCAATTTGTTCATCAAAACATTAAAGTTTGGAGCACCAGATGTTCCCAATGGAGTAATCCATGGGACCCAATCATATACAGTGCAATGGGTCTGAGAATGTAAGTGATATCAGCCCACCACCTGAGCATCACAGCACTTTAAAATAAATACCTCTACTGTATGTCAGAAATACCTACCAGCACCTAAGTCCTATGTGTAGCACTCAAACCTGCCATCACAACCAACATTGCCTTATCCCCTTTCCAGTGATGCTCTCAAACTCCCACTAATGGCAGCCTGCACAAAATATTCCATCATTAACATATGTTAATGAACTCAAATGATACAATCCATAAATATATATATATATATATATATATATATATATATATATATATATATGTATATATCTATATCTATATATATATATATATACACACACACACACACACACACGTGTGTGTGCGCGTGTTGTTAGAGTGCATTTAACAGTGAATAAAAGGTTGAAAGTAATTTTGTTACAAATATGGAGGATAAATAAGGTATAAAATAAAGCTTGCTTAAATGCAGAAACAGAGTTTAGTAATATGTGATCAGCATTCATACTAAATTACCATGGCTTGGAAAATAAGGAATCTGCTGAATGGACATTATTTCCCTTACATACTTAAAAACAGGATGTATGCAACAGTAAAAATGCAAAATCTGCTTTTAAAGAATAGACAATGACACTGTGACAATGTGTTTCCTCAAAAACATGTTTTTCTGCATGGACAACAGGACATGTTTATCAGCATTGGCACAAGAACAGATGTTCTTATACAAAGATCCAAATAGACTACAGGATGTTCACACTGTCAGAAAAGCTGGCTTCTTATAAATTCAGCAAAAATGTGACAAGACATTGTTAAACAAGGAGGCTTAAAAATAATATTATCAAGTCAGCATTTGCGTCAGCATCTGCAACAATCAGTACTGAGCAATTCTCCAAAATAGAATACCAAGAGGAAATGTATATGTTTGTGCATGACTAAAATTTTATATAAAGAGCTGTATGAATCCAGTTATGTTAGGAGGTACTGGTAGAGACACATTTGTCTCGAGGTAAATGTTATATCTCTCACATCATCTGTACTATATGAGAAGTGGAACGGTACTTTAAGCTGTAACAGAAGTATGTGTGGTTTATTATAAAAGTTATTTGTTACTGCTCTAAGTTGATGCTGCAAAGTATATTCTCTCATCAGTGTATATTCTGCAAGATTCTGTATGCAACAGACTGTGAATGCAAATATAATCAGACTTTGATTTTAGCAGAATCCAGCCAGCAAGACTGAGTGTCTTAAGAAGACTTCAAATCCATCACAACAAGCAATAAGCAGTTCCATATCATTTTTCAATGGCGAGCCAGCCAGCAGTCGAAATTAGATTCAAACCTAAAATCTGCATTCAAACACAGGGGGAGTGATGGTAAGCCCTGCAGAGGGTCACTTCAGTCAAATTGCAGTAACTAACATTTGTACATATGTGTAAATCCTAAACAGAAGTATTCCAGTTTATGCAGCTTGCAGTAGTAAAGTTTTTTTAAAAATCCGGAGTGAGACTAGTTCAAGAAAGTCGCAGTGCCATAAATTCTCCAAGAAAAGGTGGATATCCACTTGTACAGCAGTCCACTGCCTGTTGTGCTTCACCAGCTTCTCAAGTGACACTGAAAAATTTCTAGCCATCAGCAACAACAGCCTGATCACCTGTTTTCTTGCTAACTGGTAAGACTTTTTTCTGTGTCACATATTTAGTGTGGATGATGTTAGACAGTTTGTATATTATTAGACAGTATGGATATTATTTATAATTCATGCAGGAGTAAACCAAACTTTAGTAAATTGCAATATTGGTATACACAGCACATTAGTAAGTGTAAAACCTTATTAGGGTAGGTTGATAGTAAGGCATTATGCAAATGTACTACAATATTTGACTGGTATCTCAAAGAAAACCATGTGAAATATGACAAATGTTTATTGTGTGCTTCAACAAAAACTACATTTTGCGTATTATGCCATAAAAAAGTATTGAATCATATTGCTAAGAAAATAGACTGTGAAGACAGGTCTGTTCATGATAAAGAATTAACTAAGGGTAAAGTGTTTCCATTACATTCAGATGTTGAACAGTTATGTCCTGTCACCACATGTGAGTCAAATCAGTTACTGATAGAACCTCTAGTACTAGCAGTATTTTGTTACAAAAGAATGTAGTAAACTTCTAAAAGAGAGACACAATGAGTTCAGGAAGCTTAGACAAGTTATACATACATCTTTTCAAAAGTGCATAGGAGTTTCAAATTCAGCAGAACAGCTAACTAAAGAATGTCAGAAAGACCATGCAACATTACAGGAAATTCAACAGCAGTTGCAGGATAAAGGAAATAAATTAGCTGAACTGACAAAGACTGGGAACTTCCTGCATACACAGCTAATCTGTGCAAAATAAATATATTTTATAATATGTTTATGTTTTGAAAATGGTTAAACATACATGGTAGGATCTGATGTCTGGACAAATCATTCTCAAATGTTTAACACTTCCATTGAGTTAAAGCAACACATTTATCAGTAGTACAGTATATAACTGCAATTCTCATAGCATAGTCAAAAGGTACACACCAGTTTTAGTGTATAAAAATTACATAAAAATAGTTACACTACACTGTTCTAGTGCAAAAAATTAAATAAAAATAGTTAATAAGAGTGGAGATTTAAGGTCACAAGACTGACATGCTTGTATAAAGATATACAGATACAAGACAGACATGCATGTATGTTCTTTTCATCTAGAGTGCATTTGTTTACAATGCACAAAAGCAAAAGGCAGACAACAGCAAATATAAATAATGTGAATATAAACATGTGTTAGTTAAGCTAATATCTATTTTGTTTTTTACAATTTTTATATAATTGTATAGTAACACCACCCCAAACAGTTAAAGTTCTGAATTTTAAAAAGAAAATCACAGATGATATTAGTGAAACAGTTTTTGTAAAATTAATGGCAGGACAGTTAAATAGATAAATAAATAAAAAATACTGAAATCCATGTAAGCTAATTGTAATGTAGTATAAATGCATAGTTATGCAAATCACAATCACATTAAAAAAAAATGCCAAACGAATTAATTATAGTTTACAGAGTATAAAATGTGAGCTCAGACCTTCCTAGACTGAATGAATCGTTACAGGAAATGTTGGAAAGATAAGATAAACAACAAGACTGATTGCCAGACAAGTAGTTTGAGTTTTTCTAAGGCATCATTGTTATTAAAACATAATTGTTAAAATGTTTACATGCAACACTATTTGGTAATTGCAATAAAATGTCACAATTGTGCATAGATGTCACAGATAATCTGTTTGTAAGTAAATGTTAAAAGAAAAAAAACCTCAGTTGCATCAAGTACAGCCAGCAAATGAGCTATAGTATACATATAGTTCAAATCAATTGTGCAGGAGGGTGTAAATGCCTACTAGTGGTAGTAAACAGCAAAAGCTTTATAAAAAATATCAAATCAGACAAAAGTCCATAGTTTAATAAAATAAATGTATAACCAAAGTGTTGGGCTGACATACATTCTATTCTCACAGCATAAAGCAAATAAACAATACTGCAGTATACTACAGGGGGGGCACTTTTTCAGTTTTACACTGACTGTATAAGCAGTACTGCACAAGGGTCAGAAATAAAGCTACAAGAAAAAAATAATATCTCTTTCCTTCTTGACAATACTCTTTTAGGGGGGAAGGAAAAAACAGGTATTAGTGCATAAGAAACACTGGTAAACAGATTAAATCTGAAAGTCCAAAATATTTTATGCTAGTTATTATTGTATTGTTTAGTATTAAATTGTATTTACAACTTGTTAAACTGTAAAGTTACACAAGAGATGCTTTAAAAACAAGAGATGATTTAAAATTGCTTTATTAAAGCTATACAAGACAGAATAAAGATATGCAAAATGCATAAATGTTTCTAATAGCAAAAATGGTCACTATTTTTAATATTTTTTGGCAAAACAATGTTGGTATAAAAAAGCATGACTGTTTCTAATTGTTGAGTATGTCGTTTAAAATAACAGGACATATGCATTTGATGTCAATTCCACTAGATACTTCTAAAGAGACATAAGAATTTTCCAAGATTTTGCTTAATATTAATGTTATTAAATTTGTAAGATTAGACTAAATGTACTTTATAGTCTATGTACAAATGCAGAAGAATTCAGTACAAATGATAGTCTTTGTATATACAAATGCAGAATTCAGTACAAATGAAATTAATGTCTAGTAATGAATATGTGTGAAAAAAACATATTTAAAGAAAAAAAATGGGTCCAGGGTACCTACTAGATTGAAATGCATAAATAGCAAACAGTCTGTGTAAATACATACTGTACAGGATACATTGTAATAAGTTCAAAAGTAATTTGGCAAGTGGTAATATCACTGGTTTTACCCCCAGTAAAATAATTGCTTTCAAATATTTATTATCTAAGCCCAGTTCAGTATTTTACCAAGGTGTTAATGGGCAGTTCAGAGACATAAACACAATGTGATGGTTAGAATGACATTGAAACTGTATATTTTCTGCAGTGTATAAATACTTGCAGTAGCACATGGTTCTTGTCTCTTATAGTTAATTCAACAGTTACAAAGAGTTAATGAAACAGTGCTAAGTCATAAATTAAATTCTGTAATTGCAAAATAATAAATTAATCAAGTTAAACTAAAGCAGACACAGCTCATAATTGATGAAATATTTTCACAGAATGGTCTGCAAAAGACAAATTGTTAAATACATTCAGTTTTGATAGTAATACTTTTATATCATTGTATTGACTATGTAAAATTGCATTTTGATTTGTTGTATCAAAAAAACTATAAAGTGCTTTGAGTACATTAAAATAAAAAGAGGGAATTGTTAGAGTGTATTTAACAGTGAATAAAAGGTTGAAAGTAATTTTGTTACAAATATGTAACATAAATAAGGCATAAAATAAAGCTTGCTTAAATGCAGAAACAGAGTTTAGTAATATGTGATCAGCATTCATACTAAATGACCATGGCTTGGAAAATAAGGAATCTGCTGAATGGACATTATTTCCCCTTACAGACTTAAAAACAGGATGTATGCAAGAGCAAAAATGCAAAATCTGCTTTTAAAGAATGGACAATGACACTGTGACAATGTGTTTCCTCAAAAACATGTTTTTCTGTATGGACAACAGGACATGTTTATCAGCATTGACACAATAACAGATGTTCTTATACAAAGATCCAAATAGACTACAGGATGTTCACACTCTCAGGAAAAGCTGGTTTCTTATAATTTCAGCAAAAATGTGACAAGACATTGTTAAACAAGGAAGCTTAAAAATAATATCAAGTCAGCATCTGCAACAATCAGTACTGTTTCTGTGGGATGAGCAATTCTCCAAAACAGAATACCAAGAGGAAATGTATATGTGTGTGCATGACTAAAATTTTACATAAAGAGCTGTATGAATCCAGTTATGTTAGGAGGTACTGGTAGAGACACATTTGTCTCAAGGTAAATGTTATATCTCTCACGTCATCTATACTATATGAGAAGTAAAGTGGAACAGTACTTTAAGCTGTAACAGAAGTATGTGTGGTTTATTATAAAAGTTATTTGTTACTGCTCTAAGTTGATGCTGCAAAGTATATTCTCTCATCAGTGTACATTCTGCAAGATTCTGTATGCAACAGACTGTGAATGCAAATATAATCAGACTTTGATTTTAGCAGAATCCAGCCAGCAAGACCATCTTAAGAAGACTTCAAATCCATCACAGCAAGCAGTAAGCAGTTCCATATAATTTTTCACGTGTGTGTGTCACTTGCTCAGAATTAAACAGATTGCAAACTATGTGAAGGATAGCAATCCATTTGTTAAACTCACAGCCTTGATCCACTGCACTGCCAGATGGCAGAAGTATGTTCTTTCACATAAGTACATAACATGTGCATAGCTGGAGATTACTGTGCTCTGACTAGAGGATACAGCATGGATTAATGGATTTCATGTACATGTTGAAATATCCAAGGCTGAAAAGACAGTGTTGTTTCATGAAAGGACACTTGCTTTTGACATTTGCCATGACTAGATGCAGGAGTAGTTTCATTGTTGCCATCTTCATTTTTGGGAGGGATATTACATTCTGTAGGTAGCCCACAGCTGGCCAGTCTTCCAAAGCTCCTCCTCTCACTAGTAATTGATCCAGTTTCCATTGTCAAGGCACAGATAGTATAAAGGGTACATTTACCAGTGACATATTTCCATCTTTCTTACCCCAGAAACCCAAAAGAGGACTCCTTGGTCTTGGAGCACAGTGGACTATGTAGCGACTCTGCATTGGTCAGATCCACTCCAAGGAGCCCAATCCAGAGGCTCCAGAGAGATGGGCTTACAAAACAGGGAAGCCTGCCTGGTTCCAACAGAAAAAAGGAGGGGGGAGTACTCCAGGAGAAGGAAACAAAAGAAAATGAGGGAAGGTGGGAGGGAACATGGACCGCAACAGTGAAACTACTCAAGCATCTACAGTTATAGTAAGTTCCTAACACAACTGTACTGTGTCTGCAGTAGCATTTATTATTGCAGTTTTTATTATTAGGAAGATTCTCTAAAGAATAGAAGAATCAGGGGGCACAAAATTAAAATATTTAGAGATCAGTTCTTATAGGATAGCAAAAGCAAATCCTACTAGTATGCTGTAAGCTGCCCCTGGGTTGTAAGCTTTGAATGTGTGGACAGAGGACTAAGTAGCTGCCTCTAAAATTAATTGGGTAGATACTGCTTTAAGAAAGAATGCAGTGGCAGTCATAGTTCTAATAGAGTGGGGTCTAATGTGGTCTAGTGCTTGCTTATCACAGGGTTGATAACAAAAGAAAACACTTCCACAGCCACTTGGAGAGGGGTCACAGGTCTTCCTTCTCTTTAACAAAGCAGACAAATAGCACAGCAGTTTTTTTATGAATTATTTTGACCCTCTCAAATAAGATCTCAGCTGTTTCAGAACATCCAGGGAATGGAGTTCTCTCTCCTGCTTTCATTGGCTTAGGGAAAAAGAGTAGTAGATGGATGTACTGGTTCAATCATTTCAGAAACCACTTCAGGTGTAAAAGAAGAAATGGACCACAAGGCTACTCCATTCTCATGAAAAAAAGCAAAAATGGTTCTCTAGTTATTAAACTTGGAGTTCTGAAACAGATTGCAGAGATGACTGTCACAAAACATTGTGTATAATATAAATTTAATAGGGCAAAAAGCCACTGGTTCAAAAGAAAACAATGTTAGTTTATCTAGTACATAATTTAATTCAAGTCCCATGTACTAGTCATTTGTTTCCTGAGGTCTAAGGTGAACAACGTACCTCAAAAAATGCTTAACATAATGCTTAGAATAAAGTGAGGATCCATATGTAAACAAGCAGAAATAGCTAATGCATAAAATTTTATGGAAGTGTTCTCTAGGATGGATTTGTAGAAGTCTGAGAGGTATTAAATGCCACCTTAGCCTTTCTGGGGTCTAGGCCCCTAGAATGGCACCAAAAGGAAATGTCTTCATTTTCATGTTTTTTTTTTTTTTTTTAATTAGGGTTCCTAGCCTCCTTTATAATGTTTAGCACAGCCTCACAGATTTTGTACCTACCTGGTATATAAGAAGAGATCATACAGGCTATCAGCCTGAGTGTCTACACTAGAGTGTAGCAGGGACCCCATGTTTTCAGTTAGGAGGTCCAGTCACTGTATAGGTACCTTCTGTTTTCATCTTCACTTTCAGAAAAGGAAAGGAAACCAATGTCCCCTTGGCTGAAAGGGGATTATGAGGATTATTTCTGGCCTATCTCCCTGAGCATTTGTCAATATCCTGGGGACCCGGAATTTCAAAAGGAAAGTACACAGAAAAGACTTGTCCATTACAGGGATAAGGCATCTATCATCTAGACTCCTAGAGCTGCTATTCCTTGCACAAAATTGTTTCAAGTGCCTGTTCATATAAGAATCAAACAGTTCTTCCTCTGGCATACCCCGCTGCTTAGTGAAATTTAGAAATGTTTCTCTGTGAAGCATCAAGGTTTAGGTTCTCCAAGTGTTTTGGTTTTCTAATACAATAACGGGAATGGACCCATGCCTCTCAACTTCTTACACCAAGAAATCTGGACAAAGTCATAAATAATGGGGAGACAGAAGCCCAAACATAGGGACAATTTCTAAATGTTGTTCTTATAAACTTAGAAAGTTGATAGAACAGGTTTTGCATTAGCATGAATTTCCTAAAGGATTTTATGTCTGAAATGTCTGTCAATATTTCCTGATCTCAGTCCTAAACAATTTGCCAGAAAACCAAACTTTTACAAGTGACAGACTAAAAATATGAGGCAAAAATCTGGACAGTTGAGAGGTATGATTATGGACCCCATTCCTAACTCAGGGTACAATTAGAGTTTATGGAAATAATACTGTTTCAGTCTTGGATGTTAGCGAAAAGTGCTCTTCTCAGCACCTGCAATGTGCCTAAAAGTGCCTCCTTCTGCAATTCATAAGAGTTACATGTACTGATAGCTTATTTAAGACTGTAAATTATTTTTTTATTTTGTTAGATCAGGTGTACCTAATACTATTCGAACTGTCTGGATTTCTTTCTTCCACACTGCTCTCATTTCTGATTGCAAATCCTGTTATTTTATGACTTCCTCTCTCTGTTCATAAGAAACTTAATCATTGAGTGTAGCAATTTTAACGATCTACACTACTTTTGTATTTTCCATGTACTACTATATCTGGTTTTCTCACTTGTATTTTTGAACAGTTGGTAATGGGTGATCCCATGTGATATAAGCTTTTCATTCTCTATAAGGCTCTGTGGTTCATGTTTCCAATGCTTCTCAGCTACTTCTTGTGAAGACTGGTAGAGAAGGGTGAAGGTTGCCAGCTTAGCCAGATAGAATTTTATACATAAGTCTATCATTTGTAAAATATGAATGTGAATCACAAGCGTGTTGTCTTAAATGAAAAAAATGCTGTTACAAAAATGTGGCAATAGTGCTCTCTACTGAGCCAGTAAAAGCATGCTGTGACCCTTTGATCTAAAGTCAGCTCCAGTCCATCTAGATGAAGACATTCTTTCTATTGTTTTAACGAAGAGATAAATTGCCAGATTTAAACATGCAAATATATTTTTATTGCTCTGTTCCTGACCAGCTGCAAGATAACAAAAGGGAGATGTTAAGAATGTAAATGTAGTTAATGTGTAGCCTGGGAACTACAGGAAAGTGTAAAAGATTATGTAATGTTTATCAGAACTGCAATAGCAATTTAAACAGAGAGAATCAGAAAGTATTGAGCATTTTTGTCTTGATCATCCAATTCACAGCACTGCCTCTTGCTCACATGTAAGTTATCTTAGACTTGTGTTTTCTTTTAGGGAGAGCTAGAAGCTAGAAATATTAGACTAAGTGTTTTTCTGTGATGTCAGAACTGTACTACTGAATTATTTTAAGTATTTCTGTGTGATCTCTGAACTCTTGACTAGCACTGACTATAGTAGAAAGTATTGTCTTGTGGTTTTGTTTATTATTAAATATTTTAAAACCTTTTAACTGTGGCTGATTTGTGTATTGATAATTTAACCTCTAAGAGTACATTGCATGTATATAAGGATCCTGTACCAGGTCACTAATAAGCCTTGAGACTGTTCAGTCATACTACCAATTGGATAATATTGCACAGTAGTAATTGGACACCCTTTTAAGGGCCTTTGAGTAGCTGATAATTATTAGCTGGGTGGTGGCAGGGTACTACCGTATAGTCTGGGTAAAAGGGGCACAGCTGGAGAACCTGTGCCAGTCTTCCCCAGAAGTGTCTGCATGGTTGTATAAACTCATCTCAAAGTGTGTACATGTCAGCTACTTGGGCAGGGACACGAAGCACTGATTGGACAGAGGGTACTGGAGATTTCAGCTTGCCAAGCTAGGCTGAGATCTGGACCCTATAGCTGTCAGTGTGGAGTATTATTGGGGATCTGGAGAGCAAGGGAGCAACCAACCCTGGACTGACTGTGATCTCTGTGTGCTCTTAAGAGAAATTGCACTTTACTGCGTGTATTTGTTATCCTTTCCTAATATATGAGAAGCCCTCTCTGGTGTTAGTGGTGAGGATTGAGGCCCCTTGATTGCTGGGCCAGGGCACGGGCATCACATATTAATTAAAATGCTCAATGGCTTCTGATTCTCTCTGTTTAAATTGCTATTGCAGTTCTGATAAACATTACATCATTTTTTACACTTTCCTGGAGTTCTCAGGCTGCACATTAACTGCATTTGCATTCTTAACATCTCCCTTTTGTTATCTTGCAGTGGGTCAGGAACAGAGCAATAAAATACATTTGCATGTTTAAATCTAGCAATTTGACTCTTGGTTAAAACAATAGAAAGAATGTCTAAATCTAGACAGACTTGAGCCGACTTTAGATCAAAGGGTCACACCATGCTTTTACTGGGTCAGTAGACAGCACTTTTGCCACATTTTTGCAACAGCATTTTTTTCATTTAAGACAACAAGCCTGTGATTCACATTCATATTTACAAATGATAGAATTATGTATAAAATTATAACTGCTAGGCTGGCAGCCTTCACCCTTCTCTACCAGTCTTCACACTTTTATATAGCAGTAAGTGCACAATCCCCAGTGCAGCAGTCTTGCCATTTTAGTATGCCTTTCAGTATATAGGCCCTCTGCCATGCGGGCATTGCACCCAGCAACAAGATGTGCAACTAATTCCATTTTTTACAACCCCTGCATTTGTCTGTTTCTCCATTTTCAATGGACTTTGCAAACCAATGTGTACACAGTCTACTATCCTGGGCTGTCATTGTTAGTCTTTTAACTTTTATTTTCAATTCACCTCTTAACCACTCCTGTCTAGCCAATATATTTAGGGATTTCCCCATTGTTTTTCTTATCTGATCATTTTCCTTAAATTCTTTTGTTTTTTGGCACATTCTGTTACTACCGATTTTTGTCTAATTCTGGTTTCATTGCCATTTTTGTCTTATTCCAAAATACTTCTTCTAAACTAAGACATCCTCTTAGACTTCTCATACTTGGATCTAAGTTCAGCAGACACGTATGAAGTTCCTTGACTGACCATCTATATAGTCAATTTCAAGGAGACTCATATCTCCTTTAGAGTGTATAATATATAATTTATTTATTTTTATTTATTATTTTATTGGCATTTGATTACCGGAAAAGTCCTCTGAGCAAGAAAAAGCCCATTTTCGGTGGAGGCCTGGGGAGAAAAGCTCCAAGTTGTACATAAGCAAAACGCAGTCAATTTCTATAAGGGCAGTTTAATAGATTTACATAAAATAATTTACTTGAAAATTATGCAAAAAAAGAATATTCAAATAGATGCATAAGGATCATAGATACGTGTAAAGGTACAGTATTTACAACAATGGAATGCTGGTTTGAACAACATCAATAAGGCATTAAACAACACAAGGAATAAATGGGCTATAAAGTGTAAACTACTAAAATACAATGTAGAGGTAGAATGCAAGTTACAGACAGCAGGCAAAAAAAGGTAGTAATTGTTTAGGAGAGGTAGGAGGGTTGAAAATAGAGGTAGGTTTAATAGGGAATTTGGTAGCAGATAGGATACACTAGTGCAACAGATGAGAGATATTAGCAGGGAGTAGGGGAGGACTGACTAAGTTCAGTGGACAAATTAGTTAATGGCAGAGGAGGAAATAGAGCAGTTACATATCCAATTGGAGAAGAAGTGTTTTTGAAGAGCAGTTTTAAAGTTGTTAGGATTATGTTGTAGATGGATGGCCGTAGGCAGAAAATTCCATTTTTAGCCATGGTCCAAGAGAATAATAGCTGTCCTGCAGGTAATCTAGGTTTAAGGACTTGAAGAAACTGCTGCTGTTCAGATCGTAGCAGCCTAATGGGGTTGTAGAGGGTGAGTAGTGAGTTTAGCACAGAGCAGAGTTGTGGTTTATAAATAAGTTTGTGTAATTGTAAGCTGGAGGAATGATAAGCAGTGGGGAAG
Source organism: Protopterus annectens (assembly GCF_019279795.1). Lineage (NCBI taxonomy): Eukaryota > Metazoa > Chordata > Ceratodontiformes > Protopteridae > Protopterus > Protopterus annectens. The sequence continues at coordinate 1,860,019,785 of NC_056735.1, forward strand.
TTCAGGCCATTGTAACTTTTTTAGGGCAATGCAGTGGTAAGTTGAGTGGCGACTGTACACAGCTAATTTAGCGATCTTGTTGTAGCATATTTCTAATTTTAATTGTAAGGAAGACTGCAAGTTGGTGAACAGTGGAGCACCATAGGTTAGAGAAGGCAACAGGAATGCTTGTGCTAAAGTTAGTTTGGATGGGAGGGAGAGGAACTTACTATGTCGACAGAACAATCATAGCTTCTTATGGGTCTTGGATATATTATTTTGAATATGTAAATCAAATTTGAGGTTTTCATCTATTATCACTCTTAGCAATTTGGTGTGTGCCACTAACTCAATTTTTGTAGCACTGAGCAAGTAAATGTTGAGGTTGGGTTTATTTATATGGGAATGTCTCTTGGGAGTGAAAAATAAGTTTAGTTTTTCATGGGTTAATAGAAAGATGGTTAGTGTGAAGCTAAGTCTCTACAGAGGAAAAAGCTTCTTGGGTATTTTGACAAAGAACTGCTGCATTCGGTGCAGAGCAGACTATGGTTGAATCATCTGCATATTGGACAAGGGAGACCTGTGGGATAGCCAAGTGGAGATTATTAATGAAAATATTAAACAGCAGAGGGCCTAAGATAGAACCTTGGGGGAAATATATGGGGTTAGAAAGGTTGAAATGGAATGGTGCTACTTTATAGCATGCTCTCTGTTGGAGAGAGACCTTTGAAACAGTTGACTGCCTAGGGAGATAATCCTATGTTAGACAGCTGAGAGAAGAGAATAGGATGAGAGATGATGTCAAAAGCTTTTGAAAGATTTAAGAATAGGGCAGTCACAATGTGTCCTGAATCCCTAGCTTTGTTGAATATGTCTAGGAATGAAATCACTGCAAAGGATGTGCTGTGACCTGGTCGGAAGCCATGCTGTGTTGAGGAGATGATCTTATTTGTGTGGAGGTGGTCTAGGAGTTGTTTTTGCAAACATTTCTCAAGGACTTTAGAAATAGGGGAAGAGTATAGAGATGGGATAAAACTTGGAGACATCAGTTGAGGGGCCACCTTTATGGAGAGGGAGGATGACTGCTTTTTTCCAAAGACAGGGAACATAAGATTCAAGAATTGATCTACTGATCAGAATACTAATGGGGTAGCCACAGCATTGGCACTGATTTTTAGGAATTTGGCAGTGATTTTATCATCAGAGTTTGAACCTGGTTTTAATTTTGATAGTAGATATTTTTATGAAGGAGGTGGGGATGGGAGAGAAGTTGAACTGTGGTTGTGGAGACTGTTGTAAGGAAATTGAAGGTAGGGTATTAGTGCTTGGATTGGTGTGATCCAAGATTTGTGAGGTATTAATTGGGGTAGTGGAGTACTGTGAGGGGGAGTAGGATGATGTAGTTGTGGGAGTAGAATTATTAGAGAGAGGAGTAGAGAAGGAAGCAGTAATGTTGGCAATGGTGTCTATAAAGTAGGTGTTAAAAATACAGCCCATTTGTTCTGGAAGCATGTCAGGGTGTGGGCAGGGATTAGGTTTAGTGCAGGATGTAGGAGATTATTTATGGATGACCAGAACATTTTGGGGTTATTTTTCCTTTAGAACTAAGCTTTTTAGCTTGATTTCCGAACTCTTTATAATAAATGAGGTATGATGAGTTTTTAGATTTAAGCCAGGCTTTCTAGACTATCTCCGAGAGTCATTAGTTCTTTGGTGGATCTTGTTAACCAAGGGGCATGATTTATTTTGAGTCTTTTGCTTCTAGAGGGAGTGAGGCTGTGCAAAATATTTAGAAAGGTGTCATTGAAATGAAGAGCATCATCTAATGGAAGAGTTTTAAGACTATTCCAGTTAATACTTTTTAGGATGTTGTTGAAAGTGATGGGGTTAAATTTGGAAAGATTTTGGACAATTTTAGTATTATGGACTTTATTTGTGGAGGGGTAGGCAAGGACAGTATAGGCTAGGAGATGGTCGCTAATAGAGTTGGTTATGGTGCACAAAATGGTGTATTTGGAAGGGTCAGTGACTAGAATCCAGTCTAAGATTCTGCCTTCATTTGTTTGTATGTTGTATACAATGATGTTTATACATCACTAAATAGGCATAAAGCATTTTTCTTGTTTTCATGTACAACTGATTCAGTACTTCAATACTTTCTGGGCCAATCAATCACCCCAAAGCCAAAGTTGTAAGATAGAACACTAGGAGTAAATTGGTTTACAGGTTCATATACAAGCACTTATTTTAAGCTTAGCCAATTTCCTTTTTTGTGCTTGAAATAACCTGTCCCATTTGGTTATTGATTGGCTTTACCCATCCCATGACTGATAATTATATACTACTCCTAATGAGAATAACTGGGATCATACCATGGATAATTTGAGGGGACCTATGGATAGGATAAAGTATTAAGGAGCTGCATCTGTCCATTAGTAGCACAGGGAGGCAGTTCTGCATAAATTTCCATTGCCCATCCATAAATCTAAGATGCGCTTGAAAATGAACAGGGATGAACTTTGTTTTATGTGGATGGGGAGTCTGTTCCACAGCAGTGGTATCCACTGCTAAATATACTTCTCCCTCCAAACCATTCTGTTGATGTTGCACATGATGTTTGATTCCTAGATGGTGCATTTCTGATGCCATTTGAATTGCTGATGTGAAGTAAATCAGTCAGTAATGGGTCAGAGGATGCTCTGAATGTCAGACACAGGTCATCTCTTAGCAGTTTGTAGGATGAGTATAGTGACAGGGCTGTAAGTCAGTCCATATAGATAATTTTGTGCCTTGTATACTTTTAGTAAGGTATCTCTGTGGGAGCTCCAGTGTTCCATTTGTTGCATGTGTCTGACATTTACATGCCAAAGGGGGAATTATATTCAATGATAGATTGGACCCTATTCCTAGATGCAGAAGGCAGTTTGCAATATTAGTTTTAGTCTTCTGAAGTATTCCTTATTGAACTCTTCTCATTTGTTCATATTTTATTGCCAACCTTTCATCTATTCCCAAATATTTACTCTTCTTCCTGCTCAAGATCCTTTATATCATATTCCTATTTCAGGTTCATATTTTCTTGGTGCTCCACCTTTCCTTTAATTGTTGCTTTTTCACATTTATCAAGACGAAATGTAATTCTTATATCATCTTAAAAATATTTTTGACAGTTTTTTTGTAATCTATCCATGCATTACTTAGAGTATTCCCCCTTTCACAACACTCTCTACTATGGCTTTATTTAGCAACAAATACATGGTTCCATATGACTTTATTTTATTAACTTTTTGATCTATTGCCATAATTGATTTTTTCCCCTAAAGAACTATAAACATTGTCTGCATTAATTCCAGTGCATAATTTACAAATTGTTGGAAGGCAAGTTCTTGGGATGGCTTGCAGCTACACCCTTAAGGAGGAGTATCGATTTTCCTATTAATAAGGTTGATGGTGTTTGGGATGTGCAACTCCCTTTGCCTATTGGTGATTCTTTGGTTTTATTAATTGCAAGGTTGCTATTTTTTATTCAACATATTTTATACTATTAAATAAAATAACTTTCATCATATTTCATATAAGGTTGTGGCCCTTTTTAGGTAACTCAGTTAAGACTCATCATTGTTATGTATTCATATAAATATTTATTCTGTCCAGTGTTGGTTTCAATTCTGATTGGCTTGTTTGTCATGCAACAAGATGTATTAGTATTTAAGTGTTATGGTAAATGTATTGTTGAATTCTAATGAAGTCCTAATTTGAAAGGATGAAAGTGCTTAATTAACTTCAAGTTTTTAAAAAAGTTTCAGTCATAACTTCTTGGTCACTGCTAGTGTATATGGGCAATTACTGCTAGCAGAGTTGCTTTCTTGGTTAATAGTTTCAACTGCTGGGCTGGCTTTTGTGTTCTATGTCCACATAAGCAATTTTTGCTCAAGGTTACATCTTTGTGCAAAATGCCAATACCTATAAACAGAAGTTAGGTACTGCATCTAGGCTCAGGGTTTTCCAATTAGAACCATTTAACTTTGTCTCAGTTTTTCTATTACTTCATCCCATTTCACATTCTCTACAAAATGTGCCTACTACTTTTCTTGGTTTCTACTTCTTTTGCTTTGTTTCCAATCCTCTATAAAAACCTTTATTGGCCATTAAGTGAACTGTTTATTTTGTACTTTTCCTTTATATTTATCTTCACATCCTTCTACATTTTTCTGCTTTAGCTGATATTATTGAAAACAGTAAATGATAAAATATTGGTCTGTTTTGATACTGAGCATTGCTTTTATCATATCTATCTTTCCAAGTATTTTGAAGAAATGTTTCCTTTTCTATATTCTGAACTGATTTGTAGTTTTCTCCAGTCAATGCATCCATGGTGGCAGTCTACTTGTTCCCTTCCTTTCCTTTGTTACTCTAAGTTGTGATACCACTATACTCTACAACAAAAGGAGAAAGCTACTACAAGATAGAGCAAAATCCTTAAAAGGTAAGACACCGCTGATCACTATAAGTAAAAAGCTAAGAGCTCTCATAAAATCATCCAAAGCTAATTTTGAGAAAAAAATAGCTAAGGACTCTAAAGACAACCATAAGGCATTCTTTAGCTATGTCAGAAACCTAGGAGGAAACTCCCAGATATGCTCAGAATTAGTTCAAAATGATGTGAAGATTACTGATCCTACAGACATTGCCAACATACTGGCTGACAGGTTCAGTGCAAACTTCTTCCCTCCCCTTAAGGAGAGATATCTATACCAAATGATTGTAGCCCCCCAAACATCTCTAATGCCCAGGTGAGAACTGCTCTCTCCAAGGCAAAGAACACAGCATCCATGGAACCTGATGGTGTCCCCGGCTGTGTGCTCCATGAACTCAACGAGGAATTAAACCCACAGTTAGGACAGCTGTTTAATCTTAGTCTCACCTCCGGATACGCACTCCAGGAGTGGCGCACAGCGACTGTGGTCCCACTCCACAAAGGCGGTGCCTCCACTGACCCTGGAAATTACCGTCCCATTAGCTTGACAAGCCTTATCTGCAAAGCCATGGAGAGGATCATAATGGATCTCATAAATAAAGACATAGGGAATTTGCAGACTTTGGATCCAACCCAGTTTGGCTTTGTCAAAGGCAGATCATGCCTTTTAAACTTGGTTGACTTTTTCGAAACAGTCACCAAAGCCATTGACGAGGGAAAGGCAGTCCATACAGCCTACCTAGACCTGGCGAAGACTTTCGATACAATACCCCACTCGGGTATCATTGAAAAACCCATCAACTTAAATGTAAACCCATACATTACAAGATGGGTTGCAAACTGGCTGAGTGACAGAACCCACAGGGTCAGAGTTGCTGGCGCCATGTCAGACTCAAAGCCTGTCACAAGTGGTGTACCACAGGGCTCAGTCCTGGGCCCACTCTTGTTTGGCATATACTTTTCTGAAGTACAAGCAAACACAGGAGGGTTATGGCTGACAAAGTTTGCAGATGACTGCAAACTGGGCCAGAGTTGAAAACGCATCCGACACAGATATCCTTCAGAAGGGTCTCACAGAAACGGATAACTGGTGCCAGAGCCATGGCCTAAAGTTAAATGCCAAGAAATGCATAGTCATACCCTTCGGGAAAAATAAGGTTACCCCTAGCTACCATATAGGTGGCAATCCCCTGAACACAGAAGAAGTTATCAGGGACCTGGGAACCCAGGTTGACAGTAGCCTTTCATTCGACACTCATATTGCTAAAGTAGTTAGGAAGACCTTCTACATTGCCCACCTTATCATGAAGGGATTCACATCTAGATCAAGGGAAGTCATAGTCTCCCTATACTCATCACTCATCAGACCAATAATCGAGTACAATGCCCCATTCGGAATGTATCTGACCCGACACTTTTAGCAGCTGGAGAGGCCACAAAAGTTCCTCACCAAAAGGATAAAGGGTCTCAAAAATCTGTCTTATGCTGCCCGACTGAAAGAACTCCAGTTATATTCAGTTGCTTACCGCTTGCTCAGAGGTGACCTATGCCTGACATACAAGGCCATGTCAAACCCAGATTTGATGAACATGCTTCATCTCAAAAAATCTAGATCCCTCAGAGCCACAAGGGCGGGAGACTTAAACCTCGACACGGTTATTAATAGGACATGCTGGAGGGATAGATTCATCACCCAAAGACTCCCTATGCTGTGGAACAAAATCCTGGTTTATGTGAGGCAGAGCACCTCGCTGGCCTTGTTCAAGAGGAATCTTGACCAATGGATGGGAGATCGCAGATACACCCCAGGGGTTACCTCAGTGTCACTGCTCGACAGAGGCACAGCAAAATAATAGGCATAGTTTCTCCAAACTAAAGGGGTGGCGTAAGCCACAAAACTATGGGCTAGGCTTATAAATGCCCTCAGGCAGATAGCCTAGTATGAACCTATGAACTCATTAATTCAACTGGGAAATATTATATCCTGTTTATTTCTGTTATATCACATGAAAGATTACCATGTTCATCTGTTTTACCAATTTGCTAATATAATGGGCCTTATTTACTTTCTGTAATCTTTCTTTCATCTATCTTAATATGTCTATTCATCTTTAGTAAATCAAGCAGAGCTTCACTTTGACCACTTTCATTTGAGCTGTGAGCATAATCTTTTCTCTTTTTCCTACAGGTATTCTACAAAATGTTCCAGAACATCTTCCAGTGACAAATCATCTTGAGATGCATCCTACTACATGTGCTGCTCCCTCCACACTTTGGGCTCATCATGTCACAACATGACCTGCATCAGAGTTGACACTGTTTTGTGCTCCTTCCTCTGCTGTGCAACGTCAACTAGACTTTTACAAGGGTTGCCATAGAAGGCTCCAGGGCATCACCATGTGGCAAAAAGTACAGTTGTGTAAAATCTTACCATAACAGTAAATATCCTTGCCTTCACCGCTTCAATATTCATTACAAATGGAGGATTTCCTGCCGTGAAGCCCACCATCCGGCCAGTTTACCAAAGTCTACCATTGCTTTAAGTTATGCTGAACATCACCTACACACTCCTCGCATAGAGGGCATAAAGGTGACATTCAGGCGTACCATCCTCAGAACTGATTACCCCAGTAGGAACAGCAGTCCAAGGAAGACCAAGGAGAACCTGCACATCCAGGAAGGAAAAAAAAAAAACAAGGGGGATGGAGGGAGGGAGGGAATGAATATTGCAGTGGTGAAGGCAAGGACATCTACTGTTATAAGATTTCACACAACTGTACTATATTCTTACATTCACCACTGTGGTATTCATTACAAATGGGAGAGTGCCAACATTCAAGAAGAACCTTGGGAGGAGGAAGCAGCAGCAAAGCCCTATAAGAAGCCATGAAGAATGGCATCGGCAAAACCAGCCCTAGCTCTGTAGATACCATCCAACTGGTAATGTTTGGTAAAGGGAAGCACAGAAGTTCAGGTAGCAGCTTCAAGAACGGAACTGGTGTCTAAGCCTTTGAAAAAAAAGCACCAAAAGAAGCCACAGCTCTAGTAGAATGAGCCTTTACACAAGAAGGAAGGCTCTTGCCATGAAAAGTGTAACAAAAGGAAACAGCTTTTGAAATACAAGTGGAAATAGTTTGCTTAGAAAAGGCCAAACCTAAAGACCTAGGAAGAAAGGAAACAAATAACTGGTCAAATATTCTGATAGCTTTAGTTTTATCCAAATAAAATCTGAGCTGTCTATGCACATATAAGGTATGCAGCACCCTCTCACTGTCAGATTGCAGAGAGGGGGAAAAAGTAGTCAAATTAATAAACTGATTAAATGACAACTCATTAACTATCTTGGGCATGAAATGAGGATTAGTACATAAGGACACCCTGTCCTCATGAAATATCAAAAAAGGTGGACAAGCCATAAGGACTTGCAACTCAGACACTCATGTGGCAGAAGCAAAAGCTAACAAAAGAACTGTCTTCCAAGAACAATGTTGCAAGGAAGCTAAAACAGCAGGCTCAAAAGCAGCCTGAGTCAAATTTTCCAGAATGAAATTAGGATCCCAGGGAGGCTTCAATACGAATGATGCCTTTAATAAATTGTTTAGCCTCAAATCTAGAAGCTAACAGGGGAGTTAAAGACAGACAAGTAGAAAGAGCAGATAAGTGGGTCTTAATAGAAGAATAGGCCAAACCAGCACTGAGCAACTCACACAAATAAGAGAGAACCAAAGGAACATCCTCAGAAAGTGGGTCCTGGTCAGGAGAAAGACACCAAATGGAAACCCTCTTCCATTTAGACAAGAAGGATTTCCCAGCTTCCTGCAGCACATCCTCAAAAAAAAGGTGTCTATGAGAGATCAAAACCCTATCACCCACAGTGTTACCTGAAGTGTGGACAGGTGGGGATGGATGAGAAACCCTTTATCTTGTGTGAGGAGATCCACCCTGTGAGGTATTTTGTGATGACTGCCCTTGCTAGATGCAGAAGTAGAGGGAACCAGTGCTATCATGGCCAAAAGGGAGTCACCAACAAGATTTTGGGAGAATCCTGTTGAATCTTGAACAGGACTCTCGGAATGAGGAAGGGAATGCACAAACATTCCCTTCCAAGAAAATGAGAGGGTGTCCACCTTCCATACCAGATGACCTGGGACTCTGGCACAAAACACAGGAAGTTGTCTGTTCAGAGGGGAGGCAAAGAGATCTACTTGAGGAGTACCCAACTGGTGAACAGTGTCTAGAAACATATCCCTGGGAAGCATCCATTCATGGGATTGAGTGAAGGATCTGCTCAGATTGTCTGCCACAATGTTCTGATCTGAAGGAATATAAACAGCCTTAAGAGTCACTTGATACTGGATAGCCAGGTCCCATACCAGAAGTGCCAGCTGGGAAAGTCGGTAAGATCTCATGTTTGTTGATATACCATGACTGTGGTTTTGTCCATGAATACCTTGAGAGGCCCCAGAGAGGAGAGAGGATGAAAGGCCTGAAGAGCAGGCATAAGAGCCCTCATCTCTTTAATGTTGATGCACTCCTTCTGCTGATGAGGCAAACACACTCCCTAAACCCTCAGGGAGCCAAAAGTACAGTTGTGTACACTTACCATAAATGTAGATGTTCGAATTTATTCACTGTTGCAGTCATCACATTTGGGTTATCTGCCTGCAGGTAGCCCTCAGCCGGCCTGAATACCAGAGTCTTGGATTCCTGTGTCGGATGCTGTCTCTTCTTCCATCATGTCAGGTCGTCAGGGGTATATAACATGCAGCTGATGCTATTACATCAGTTTTTCTTGTCCCAGATGGCAGGTGCCCCCACAATGGGAAGCAATTATATGTTATGGTACCCCTCCATCAAAAAGCAAATACACCAGAAAGCTTAAATACACCAAAGAAGAAGGAAAGGTAGAGACAAGAGAAGTCAAGGGGTGGAGGGAGGGTAACCAGGACTGCAACAGTGAATACAAACATCTACATTTATGGTAAGTGTACACAACTGTACTATGTTCTTCATGTTTCACTGTTGCAGTCATCACATTTGGGTTGATTCCCAAAGCTAAGGAAGGGAGGAGGAAGTTAGAGAGCATTAGGGCCAGCTATTAAGCCCTGCAAGACTGCAGTGGCAAAACCAGCTCTGGATTTAGAAAAAAATAGGCATGTGGTAATGCTTGGTAAAGGAATGTACAGAGCTCCAGGTAGCAGCTTCTAGGGACTCCTCTGAGAAAGGCTGTAGAGGTAGATGCAGCCCTGGTGGAATGTGATCTAATCCCCTGTGGGGTAGGTTTTCCATGGTGCTTATAGCAGAAATGAATGCAATGGGCTATCCGTTTAGAAATGGTTTGCTCTGAAATGGCCTTCCCTTCTGCCCCTGCAGCAAAGCCAACTAGCAGCTGTTCAGATTTTCTGAGAGGCTTAGTCCTGTCCAAATAAAATCTAAGTTGTCTGTGCACGTCCAAAGAGTGCAGTATTCGTTCTCCTTTGTTTTGTGGATTCGGGGAAAAGGTAGGCAATTGAACAGACTTATTAAGGGCCACACTAGACACCACCTTGGGCATAAAGGAAGGATTGGTCCTGAAGGAAACCCTGTCTGCATGGAAGATAATGAAGGGCTCCACTGCCATGAGAGCCTGTAATTTAGACACTCTTCTTGCTGAAGTGATGGCTAGAAGGAAGGCTGTTTTCCAAGAAAGGAATTTCAACTCTGCAGTTGCAGCTGGCTCAAAAGGAGGGAAAGTGAGCTTTTCCAATACAACGTTAGGGTCCCAAGCTGGAGTAGGGGCTCTCCTGGGGGGGGGGTCTTAAATCTTTGGGCCCTCTGAGGAATTGCTTTAGCAGGGGGTGAGAGAAGAGGGGTGGTTCAGTATTATAATGTGCTGAAATGGCAGAGGCATAAATTTTAATTGACAAGAAGGATAGGCCCTTGTGGAGCAATTCTGTTAAGTACTGAAGTATATGAGGTAAGCTGGGCACCGTTGTGCCCATCCCCTGAGTCTGGCTCCAGGAACAGTATCTTTTCCACTTTTCAGCATAGGATTTTCTAGTACTAGGTCTCCTTCCCTCCAGAAAGACATCTAGCACCTGCTTATTGAGGGATGCTATTGGAGAGCTCAAGAAATTAGCCTGGCTGCAAGATTCAGGGTTTGGAGCTGAGGGTGCAGAATCTGGCCCGCCTGCTGTGACAGCAGGGAAGGGATCTGAGGCAGGTGCCATGGTTCCAGCAGTGTCATACTGCGCAAGAGGGGGTACCAGTGTTGGCGTGGCCAGTCTGGTGCAATCAGTATTGTCCTTGGCTTGTCCTGTTTGATCTTTAGCAGAACCTTTGAGAGGAGAGGCAGAGGGGGAAAGGCATAAACTAACCGGGGCTTTCCCAGGTAAAGGACAGGGCATCCACTTTCCAAGCTTGACTGTGGGAAGTCCTTGTGCAGAATTTGTCCAATTGGTAGTTCTGAGGGGAAGCAAACAGGTCTTTCTCTGGAGTCCCCCATTTGTTCCTCAAGAGGTTGAATATTTTTGATTTCAGTTTCCATTCGTGTGGGTTCATGAGATTTCTGCTTAGGTCTGCCACGGAATTTAGCTTGCCTGGCAGGAATTGAGCCTGTAGGTGCACTTGGTAGCTCAAGGCTGTGTTCCACAGAGCCATGGCTAGTCTGCAGAGAGAGTACGAGTGGGTTTCCCTCCTGCTTGTTTATGTACCACATAACTGTGGTGGTGTCTGTCTTTATCAATAACTGTCCTGGAAGAATGTGGTCTTTGAAGGCTGTCAGGGAATTCTGTACAGATAACATTTATTTTTGGTTGATATGCAGGTGCATCTGTCTCGGGTTCCATTTGCCCTGAATGCAATGCCCTGCCAAGTAAGCTCACCATGCATAGTCTGATGCATCTGTTAGAGTTTGGGTGGCAGGGGGTAGAGTGAAAGGGAACCCCTTGTTGTGGTAGCAGGACTCTGCCCACCAAAGGAACTCTGTCTTGATACAAGGAATGATAGAAATCACTGATTCCAGATCCTGATAATGTTGACACCATAGGTTTTTTTAGATACCATTATAGTTTCCTCATATGCAGTCTTGCATATGGAATTAGTAGAATGCAGGAGGCCATAAACCCCAGGGCTTGCAGAATTTTCCTTGCCGATAGCTGGGTCTTTGTGGCCAGTAGTTTGAAGTAGGTTGTCAAACTTGTTTCTATGGAGTGAGGAAAGCCATCTGGGAAGTTGTGTTCAAGCTTGCTCCCAGGAATACTATCTGTTGGCAGGGTACTAGGTGAGATTTATTTTCATTTATGGTGCACCCTAGTGAGGTTAGAAGATTCTTTATGAATGCCAGATGTTTTAAAAGCAAATCCTGGCTTTCTGCCTGAATCAGATAATCGTCCAAGTATGGGGATAGCTGAATTTTTCTCTGCCTGTAAAATGCAATGGCTGGAGCTAGACACTTTGTGAATACCCTGGGCACAGTAGATAAGACAAAGGGAAGTGCAGAGAACTGATAGTGCATGGAGCCTGCCCTGAAGAGTAGGTAGTTCCTGCAAGATTCCCTTAATGGAATGTGCAGGTAAGCTTCCTTTAAGTCTAAGGTTACCAAGCAGGCATCTTTGCCTAGCAGAGGAAGCAGCTGTTGAAGTGTTAGCATTTTGAATTTTGGAATTACTAAAAAGGTGTTTAGAATAGAGAGGTCCAAGATAGGATGCCAGGAGCTGTCTTTTCTGGGTACCAGGAAAAGTCTTGAATAAAAACCTTGTCCCATTTCTTCAAATGGGACCGGATGAATAGCCCTGATACTTAGAAGAGAGAGAACCTGCTGTTGGGCCTCTGCCCACTGATTTGGGGGTAGGTCCAGCCAACCGTTTGGGGTTGGTAGGGTGTGGAAGTAGAATCTGTATCCTTGGGAAACTATATTCAAAACCCATTTGTCTTGGGCAATGAGTTCCCAGTTTTTTGCATGCAGGGTGAACTTTCCTCCTAAGGAAGCAGGCAGTTGAGCAGGGCTTGGAAGAGTTAAGGTTAAGTCATTGTGCCATTTTTCCATATGGGGGTGCCTTACTACTCCCTGCTTTGGAAGTGGGAACCACCCACTGCTTAGGCCTGTGCGTAGCCTGAGACTGTAACCTAGGTGGTCTGCTGTTCCTGAGTTTGGACCGAGAAGGCCTGGAAGAGACTGAAAAGGACCAATTCTTTGAAGGCCAATACCTACTAAATCTGGGAGGCTGTACTTGCAGGAATTCTTTAACAGTTTGCACAGATTTAGCTTTTCCCCCCATCTTTATGAGGACTACTTCTGCTTTGTTGCCAAACAGGCAGCCCTGGTTTAAGGGAGCATCTAGTAATTCAGCTTTAACATGATCTGGCAAGTTTTGCTCCTTAAGTCAAGCATGCCTTCTAAGTACAGACCCAGTGACAGCAGCCCTGCAAGATGCTTCTAAAGAGTCAAAACCACAGTGCAAAGTATGTTTACCAACTTGTTCTGCAGAATGCATTACATCCTGTAATTCTTTGTGTTCAGCACAGTCAGGAATCAGCATAATTTTCTGTTTAAGTAGTCCCATAATATGCTGCTGGTACTTTAACTTATGAAACTGGCAATTTAAAGCCCTAATGGGCAAAGTAGCAGACGTGTATACCTTCTTACCCAATCTGTCCAAAGCTCTAGAATCTCTATCAGAAGGGGTAGGATTTTTGGCAGCAGTAGTCTTAATGCCCTTTGGTCCTTGTGAAATGGTCTCTGGATCCGTAGTAAGATTCTTGAAGAGGAACTTGTGAGAGTTAGGTACTCTGTAATACCTGTCAGGTTTACTGGGAGCTGGAGGTAAGGTGTCTGGGGAAATGCTGGATTCCAGGAAAGCATCATCTACAATGTCCAGAACAGGAGGGATAAGCTAAAGGCCTGTGTTGAGGAAGGAGTAAGAATTCCCTAAGCCTCTTTTTGGAGTCAGAGTAATTCTGGCTTTCCCAGTGGAAATGCTCCCTAAGAGCATGCAAGGTTTCACCAAAAGAAAAATCTTCTGGAGGGGAAGCAGAGGGAATGGAATCCGCTGCATCAGAATCCTCACAGGTAGATAAGAGAAAATCCTGGCAATCAGAAGAAACAGAAATATGAGATTCCTGATCAGAAGGAAAATCAATTCCAGGTCTCTTAGAGGGGGAAGGCTGGTTTCCCCTAATTAAGGTAATGAGGTCTTCAGCCATTCTAAGCATTTGTTTTTTTAGGCATATGGGCCTGACCATGCAGTTTGGACGTTGGTTTTCTAGGCGTGCTGCGAGTTTTCGGCCTGGATGAAGATGATGGCATCGGTTTAACATGCAAGTCTGTAGGCCTGACTATTCCCTCAGAAGCCAGTGCCTACACAGCGGCTCCGGACCCATCCAAGGTAGAGACATCCGCAGGTTCCATAGTCGAAGAAGCATCTCGCAGCATACTGGACTCCGAATGGGTCTCAGTAGAGGCCTACGAATCTGAAGTAATGGGTATCAGGGGCTGCGAAAGTGCCTCACTGAGTACTGGCGGACTGGCGACTAGCTTAATGGAAGCGTCGCCGGCAGTTTTGGACCTATACAGTCTGTCTGTCTTTATCCTTACTTTTTTTGGAATATCGGTACTCGGATGGCTTACCAAAGCCATTTCTGGATAGTTATACCAAGTACCAAAATAATTTGCTGCAAATACAGCCCAACGACAAATAGTTTGGGGGTTGTATAAGGCACAAAACCGACAGCGCGGGATGTCGTGGTCTGGGTCTAAGCAAGGAATGCAGTATGAATGAAAATCTTTATGAGGTACTTGGTTTCCACAGGTAATACAATTAACTTTTACTGACATTGGTTAAGAGCAAGAAAAAGGATCCCCAACAGGGTACTTAGCTTTTTTGAAGACTTCGGTTATGGAACTCGAAAACAAAAATTTCAGGAGTCGGCTAACCGGCACTTGCGAATTGCTTCTGCTTGGGGAACCACGAGGAAAGAAAGACTGATGTAATGGCATTGGCTGCATGTTTTATACCCCTGATGACCTGATGTCATGGAAGAGACAGCATCCGACGCAGGAATTCAAGACTCTGGTATTCAGGCCAACTGAGGGCTACCTGCAGGCAGATAACCCAAATGTGATGACTACAACACTGAAACACGAAGAACATCGGTGCTCCCCATCCCACATCTGAAGTGTCTGTGAACAGATCCTGACAGGGAAGAGTAGGTTGAAATGGAGCCATGGATTCAGAGACAACTGCTGAATCCACCACAGAAGTTATTTCTTGAGACATGGGAGACGAGGAACAGGAAAGCCTAGACCAACTTCAGAAACCACTGGAACTTCCTCATGTGCAGTTTGGCCAGAGGGAGCATTTTAATGGTAGAAGCCATGAACCCCAGAGCTCTCAGAAACTCCTTGGCTGGTAAAGGAGGCCAGGGAAAGAAGAGTTTGAAAGAAAGAAATGAGAATTAATGCCTCTGAAGGAGGCAAGGATGCCAGCATTGGCACCATTTGAATCCTGCAACCCAGAAAGACATGATCCTGAGGAAGAGTCAAGGAAGACTTTTTGAAGTTTATTGTAAAACCCAGGCTGTGAAGAAGAGAAATGACAAAATGAAGACTTTGCAAAAAAACCACTGGAGAAGATGCCTGAATCAGCAGGTCATCAAAATAAGGAAAGATTTGGATCCCTTGAAGCCTGCAAAAGGCAATCACAGGAGCGAGGCATTTGGTGAATACCCTTGGGGCAGTAAAAATGCCAAAGGGCAAAGCACAAAACTGAAAATGCCAGGAGGCAACATAGAAATGCAAAAATCTCCTTAAAAGAGGATGGATAAGAACACAGAGATAAGCATCCTTGAGGTCCAGAGACAACAGAAAGGCCTGAGGGAGCAAGAGAGGAAAGAGGGACTGAAGAGACAACATCCGAAAGGAAGGCACCTTCAGAAAAGCGTTTAGATGGAAGAGGTCTAGAATAGGTCTCCAAGCACCTTCTTTTCTGGCCACGAGAAACATTCTTAAATAAAATCCTTTCCTCCTTGGGACACAGGCACCTACTGAATAGTACCCTGAGACAAGAGGTCTCGAAGAACCTCTGGAGAAAAAAGGAAGTTGTTCCGAGGAGGATGAGGAATGCCCATAAAAGGAGGGTGGGAAATTCAGACCATGAAGTACCCCTGCTGAATGACTGAACTCAAGAATCCTGGGTGATTCAGACTCAAATAGGAAGAGAAAGAGGAATATGGCTGGGAACACGTGGACAGACAGCACCAGCTTTGTCAGGAAAGGAAGGCTTAAGAATCCCTGCAGTCCGAGTGACCTTAGCAGGAGGAGTCAGTTTACTACCCTTTCTACCTTTAGAAGAAGGGCGAGATTGCCTACGAACAAATGCTGGCTTAGAAGGGTAGTTTCACTGAAATTTATGCACAGGAGAAATAAAGACATGCTTAATCTCCTATAAAGCCTTCTCCTTGTCCTGAAGAGACTTAAATAAGCCAGCAGCTGCTTCACCAAACAAAAGTGTATTATCCAGTGGAGCATCCATCAACTTAGCCTTAATATCATCAGGCAAAGGTTAAAGCCTAAGCCAAGAATATTTCCTCAAAACTGAACCAAAAGCAGCAGCCCTAGAAGAGGCATCTTCTGCATCATAACATTTGATAGAATGACGAACTACCTGAGAGGAAGTCCCAAGCAAGGAAAGAGCAGAATATTTACTCTCAGAGTCTGGTAGATCAGAAAGAAGCTGACAAGCCTAAGAAAGAAGAGCCAATACATACCTGGAGATATGGTTCTCATAATTAATAGCCTTAAAAGCTAGGGTAGCTGAAGTATAAACCTTCTTATCCAGCCTATCCACGGTTCTACTGTCCTTGTGAGAAGGCAGTAACTTGGACGAAGGAAGCAATTGAGACAGCTTATCAGAGGCTACAGACACCACAGAGGGGTCAGCAGCAGGACATTTAAATAAAAAGTAACAATCCTCAGGAAACCTAAAAACCTATCAGACTTCTTGGGAGCAGGGGGCAGAGAATCTGGCGCTTTAGAGGCATTGGAAAAAATCCAATAAAACAGCCAAGACAGGCAGAATGGTCACAGGTTTAGGAGATTCCATCTGCAGTAACTCATAATACCTCTTATAAATATCTGAAACCTGTGTACAATCCAATTTAAAAAATTCCATCATCCTAGAGATCGTGTCCCCAAAGGAAATTTCCTCAGAAGGATTATCTAGAGTATGAGAGTCCTCCTCCTCAGACCAGTAGTCTAAAGGAGAAAGAATCTGGGTAGAATAAGCAAGGGATTCATCATCAGAATCCACCTCTTCCTCAGAAGAATTCAATACTCTGGGCCTTTTAGGGGAAGAAGAGGACCAAGGAGGAACAGGAACCGAAACCCCTGAGGAGGCCTTAATGACAGTAAAGCACTAAACAACCCCTGAGTAAAGTACTACCACTCACTTTGTGGATCCCTATGATCAGAAGAAACCTTAGTTTTAGGTTTCTTTTTTAAGGGGACATCCGTCCGAGAAACCTGAGAAGGCTCAGACTCAGGACGACATTCCACAACTGCAGTAGGGACCTCTTCCCTAAAGAGAAATTGCAGAACCCCTTTAGACCTCTCAGAAACAGTCAACCGTGGTTACCCCTGAAATCCAGAAATGGATGCCTGCAAAGTCTCATTGGACATGCTGCCTGCCAGATCCTCACCGTCCTCCAACCCAGAAGCGGTACAGAAATCTGACAAAATAACCGGGCAAGCCTCCAGGTTCATAATAACCTCAGGAGAAACTCCCAGCAGGGGCTAGATAGTGGAAGATTCTATCTTACCTTATTGCACCTTCTTCCCTGACGGCCGACCCTCGGGGCAGGAAGTCCCACCCACAGTATCTTTAGCAAGAAGCTTAAGATGCTGGTTCTCAAGATACAATGAAAGGGAAGAAAGCCTACTACAAAGAGTTTTAGGGACAAATTGAGTAAGACGTACGGTCGTAAGCAGCACCTAGGCAAAAAAGGCACTTATCGGGGCAGTCTTTATTGGGACTCAGTCTCCCACACTGGCATTTACTCTTCCTGGATGACTAACCCCAAACAGCACAAAAAAAAAAAAAGCACAGAGGTAACAGACTGACTGTTAAAAACAGCATTCAGACTGGTGGCAAAGAGGTTCTGGGGATGCTACATCTGAATGTCACCTTTATGCCCTACACTATGCAAGGAGTGTGTAGGGGACATTCAGTGTACCTTAAAGCAACAGTAGACTTTGGTAAACTGGCCTGACTGTGGGCTTCACAGCAGGGAATCACCGATTTGTAATGAATTGTAATGAATACTGCAGTGGTGAATGTAAGGTCATCTTAAGATGCTTCCCACTCAACTTGCTGCTCCTTTATCTGGGGACCCATTGTTCCATCATGCTGTGACATTACCTGGCTGGAGTCTTCACATTAAACTTTGCACCCTGCAGATAGTCTAGTCCTTCAGTTTCTATTTATGATCTACCTCACTAATCCTCTCTTTTGCATTTCTTCTCTGTGATGTTATGTTTTTGTATTGTGAAATTTTCCATATCCGGGTGCCTATGCTTGCAAGAGCATCAACCCTGCCAAAATGCAGATGCTGTAAAGAGAAACTCCTGTCCTACAATTGCAATCAGAAAGATGACAAGGTCTAAAAAGTCCCTCAAGAGGGATATGCATGAGGACTTCATCTGCAGCATCAGACTTCAGCAAGAGCACTACCACAGGGGTCAAAGCTCAGAGAAAAAGGCCAAACCATAGCCTCTGCAGGTGGTGAGTCCTTAAAAAAGTATGGTGAGTCCTTAACAGCAGAACCTATCCTTTTGTCCTTGCTAAGCAAAACTGTAAGTCAGAGCCAGCTCTTCATCTTATGAGGGGTCCAAAAATAGTGCACTTCTGGCTCTTAACCAGGGAGATTATTCCAGAGAGCAGGTTCCACTCATCCTGTCTCACTGGCCACAGCTCAAGGCAAAAAGGCCTGAACAGATGGAGTGTTTTTTTTGGGGGGAGGGTCACCTAGGCACAGCATTAAATGTACTGAAGGCTAACTGTTCCCCCTCCCAGCAGGGCAGGCTGGCTCAGGGGTAGGGTGGGGAGCTTGGCTGTTCCACACATGTATCAAGGTATACATATCACGGTCTAGTTGTTAGGAAGTTTGATTTTTGGTGGATACTCGAATCTCACATGTGGGACTGCAGCCTGAGATAAAATGGCACAGTGCAGGTATCTCTCACCCACTCACTGTTAACACGCATGGTCTCAGGTGCCGGTTCTACATCTCTTTGACACCTGGTATGCAACCATCACTCGCACACTCCTCTCCTGGAACTAGTAGGATGCAGTGGGCTTAACAGCTTGAAGGCCTGAATTTCACTATACTGTAAACTAAGAGGAGAAATAAATCATCCACCCAATGCTACAGCTCAGTACTGGATTACTCACCACCCCCCTATGAAGAGATGCTGACTCATGAGGTCTTGTAATGAAAGGCTTGTGGCACAAATTTTTCCAGTCAGAAACTCCCAAATGTTTATCTGGGGAAGGAGGAGGGGGGACCTTGCATCATCCCACCATGGGTGATTCAATTCTACTGGCTGGGACTTCACTTAAAACAAGACATCTAGAGTAGAAATCAAGGAAATTCTTTAAAACCATCTCCACGCTAGAAAGGGATAAAGCCCTGCCTATGACTCAGACTGGATTCATCAGTGTAGGCACTGGAGGAGACGGTGTAAGGAGAAAGGAATGATGAGGCTATGTCGTCTTGACACTCTCAAGGGAAAGAAGTGGGAGTGCATGACATATAAGGGCACACACCCTCAAGTTAGATTCCACAGTGTTGATGGGAAAAGATGAAATACTTATTTCTGGAAGGGAGTAAGGAGAAGTCCAATGAAGATGATGTTACTGACGAAAGTGGGTGACACCTCCTTGCAGTGATGTGGCTGTCATCTGCACACCCACTGCCCCATACACTTGTAAGCATATGCACAAGGAAAGACAGCAGTATAGAAGAAAAAAAGTATGACCCTAGCAGAGATACTGGCCATATATTCTCATTATGTCTGGCCTTTCTCCTAGGGCTCCAAACAGATCTATGACTTGCTCATGTGAAGGGTTTGATTTTCAGTGAGGAACTGGCACAATATGCCTAGCAAAAAAAAACAGATGGTAAGATCATCAGCTCCCTTGAGAATCTTGAACATTACCATCCCAAATTTATATAGCTACTCAGCAGCAAAAATGTACTCACCATTAGTCTTTTTTTTTTTTTTTTGAGAAATGGCAAAATGTTACGTCTTAATCCTATGACAGATCAAAAATGCATGGATCCTAGCACCATAGATCCTTTATATCAATGCATTTTGTTTGTATATATGTATAACATATAGACAGATAATCAGGTCAACCCAAGCATAAGCTGGAGGTCATTACACATGGCAGCAGAAGACATTTTTTTTATGACAATTCTGGAAAGTAACTAAAACAGTCTTACTTCCAAGTGCAGCTCAGTTATCCATAATATCCTCTCCTTTGTATAATCAGACACAAGATTATCCTGTGTACCATAGACAAGCTACTCTTCTGCATATTTGCAGCAATAGCAATCAGACTGAATCAATGATCATTCATGTCACTTACTGTGACATCACTGAGCCAGATGTTTCAATTGGATTTTACCATGTAACACACAGAAACAAAATGAAGAGCAATGAAATATAAACACCTTTGCACATGTGCAATGTAACACTGTATCAAATACTGACCTCAAAAAAGTGGTTGTACTCTGATGTTTAAGCTTTGACTACAGGTTGAATAATGCTCAAAATAAATCTTAAATCTTTGCCTCTTTTGAGGTCATGGGGTAGAATACTTGGGAGAGTCTGAGATTGGTGGGTGGGAAAAGGGCATGGTAATGCCTCTGGATACTCTCTTTCACCAATTTAACATGTGTAATGGCCTGAATGCAAGGGATTCTTGCATCAAAAGTCTTTTTTTTTGCAACCCTACAAGACTGAGCCTAATGGCTACTCTACCTGCCCCTTATCAGCCCATTTACTATGCAGTTGCAGGATCCAGGTACTACTTGGGAAGACAAGAGCACTACGGCCCATACATTCCTGCCCCAGAATTCCCCATGAGCTCATCCACTTGCAGTGGGTCTTGGGTGGTAGGGAGCAGATCAGCTTTGTTTGTCCTGCCAGGCAGCCTATTTCCGCCACTGAAGCCCTCTGCCCACCAGAGGCTACATTGTGCTCAGCTACATAGTTTCACAGATTAGTACTAGGCCAACAGTCTTTGTGGTCCATTTTAAGCCTAGCCAGTTGCCCCATGTGAGAATCAAACCCTGCACCTTTGTGTCTAAAAAGGTAAACACCTTAACCATTATTATTTCATTGTGTGCTGTGTTGTGCTTTGCTTGCTGTGGAACACATTAAATGTTTTAAGGTGGTTACGGCTTGCTGGTGCTTTTTTCCTGTTTATACCTTAACCATTATGCCAATCTCCAGGTGCCTTCACAGAGCTACTCTCGGCTCACAGTGCAACTGCACATGTGGCAGCCCAGGCTTGATCGACCTTGGCTTCACAGGGTAGACACCTAGTGCTCCCACTACGTGCCACCCATGTGGTGAGCCACAGCCACCTCACTCCAGGATGGGCGAATAGGCAGTGGCCACTCACTGACATCCTCCCTTGCTAGCACCTACATGTGTTTGACCCACAGAGTGGCTAAAGTTTTTTTTCTTTTTCATACTTATGTAGTGCAGTACCTGTGCAACACTTGGGATAAAGGCATTCAGTTTTTGGTGACACAAAAAAGAAACCTCAGTGTTCACAGGATATTTAACTTTTGGTATAGGTAACTTCTCATTCTAGTACAAACCAGAACCTTGGTACAGAGGGATAAAAGCCAGAACAGTCCCAGCTCATCTGGGACTCAGCAGTGACACAGGAAGAGATATCAGTAAATAGTTGATGCCAGCTTGTCAATCCAAACAGGAGAGAAATGGTTTGGGCCTGCAGGAGTGCCACCTGGGGAAATGCCCAAGACAACAGCTCTGTACAGAGTAACAAGGCCAGTACAAATTCAGGAAAGAAGTGTTCTTACTTTAGCTAAGATGAGTGACTGAGTGGATGCACATAACCTGCATTAGGCTCAGCACAGCAGGTTACTGTACTATACTCACTGGCAAATGGGAGAGGGCCGTATGCACAAAGTAGAAAAAATCTAGCACAGACAAGGAAGATGGCCTGTCAAAGCAACTGTCTGTTATCCTTACTGCTGAGACAAAAATAGTTATGTACTTATCATAACTTAAATATCTGTGTTATCCTATGTCATTATTCATCACCAAAGGGTCTAGAATCCGAGCCGACAACATACAACAGACAGATCCAATGCTCTAGCTCATCCCTCTCCCATAATGCCCTGAAATTGAAGCCACCAAAGTAGGTGTCTGCACACAGGCATCACTTTTATGGATATGGGTTGAAACAGAACAAACCACTGGACCTCCAGGGTCCACTGCAAGGCCCGCATATGGTACCCTGCCAAGGGAACAAGATGAATGACCGCAGCCATGGAGCCTTAGGTATGAAGGATCAAGTTAACCTGGGGGGTGAGAAAGGTCTAAGATTTACCTGACCTGCTCCTGGACTAACTGAAATCTGTTCAGAGGCAATGCTACAATCTCGGAGACGGAGTCTAGCTGGACTCCTATGAACTCCAGCTGTTAGGTGGGGACCAGATGCGATTTTGAATGACTGACAGTAATTCCCAACTGATGGAGAAGGATAAGAACAAGATGTGTCGCTTGTGACAGTCAATGCCTCAAAGGTGCTGTGAGGAGACCATCGTCGAGGTATGGGAAGACTTGAAAACCCTGCAGCCGCAGGTGAGCCGCTACCACTGTCATGCATTTGGTAAATGCCTTAGGGGCTATAGAGAGACCGAAGGGTAGGACTTTGAACTGGTAGTGATTGGCTCCTAACCAGAAGTGAAGATGCCTCCTGGAACACCTGTCTATCTTAATGTAATAGTAGGCATACTGGAGATCCATGGAGGACATCCAGTTGTCCTTGTCTAAGAGAAGCAGAATGGACTGAGCAGTGACAATCTGGAACTTGGATTTTTTGACCGAGAGGTTGAGCTCATTGAGATCCAAAATAGGAGGCAGGTCTCAAGTCTTTTTTTGGCACTAAAAAGAAGCAAGAGTAGGTTTTGGATCCTCTTTGTCCTGCTGGGACCTCTTAGATGGCTCTTTTTTGAAGAAGTTGTTGAAACTTCCTTAAAGACCAACTCCCTCTGAATGGGTGGAACATCGGGGAGGTATCTGCATATGGAAGGGGGTTCCAAAAAGGGAATGAAATAGCCCCTGGAAACAATGTTTAACACCCACTGATCAGAGGTAATATTTGTCCAGGCTCATAGGTGAAGTGAAATGCGACCCCCGACTGCCTCCAGGGTAGATCAGTCGGGCAACGTCTCAGGAGTGCTGAAAGAGCTGTTCCAAGAAGGATTCCCTGGACTTTTCTGACACACTGCCTCTACGGTGGCATCAACTATTGAAACCTCTCCTTTTGCCTCTGGAAGAGGATTCATGAGGAGCATCCTGAAAGGAAGACTGTGCCTTATGGAACCACATCTTCCTAGTTCCAAAATAGGTTTTGGAGAAGGACCTCTGAGGAATAGAAAGTTTGATACCAACCGCAGACAGAGTCTTCCCTTCCTGGTCACTACGGGTCAAAGTGTCCTTAACGGAGGGTCCAAAGAGGGTGGACCCATCACAAAAGGGGCATTGGTAAAGGCCGCTTTGAAGGGCTCTGCAAACCCGCAGAAGCTTAACCAAGCATGACACCATCTGGCTATGCTGGCATATGCTGCTAGAGAGTTAACTTCTGCAGAAATGGAAATTAGCCTCATCAAGGAATTAGCTAGGGATACAACAGTAGAAAGCTTGGGAGACACCTTGAAGTCCTCAGCCAGCAATAACTCTAAGGAAAGTGGAGAGTTCTTTAACCAAATCCCTTTGGAGGTGGGTAAAGTGTGCCAAGTAACTGACCGCCCTCAGTACAAATGTAACTGAGGCGTACACATACTTCCCATGACTGTCTATTGCCTGAGACTCCATGTTTGGGGGAATGGACTGAGGAGCTCTGCTCTGTCAGCTCATTTTCAGCGGCAGTGGAAACCACATTGACATCAACCAGAACTCCTTTGCTCTGAAAGAGACGGTCCCTCAGGAGGGCTGAGGAATTTATCTGCAAGTTTTGGAACTGGCTTCACATTGCTGGGCTCCTTCCAAGCCCTGCCGGCGATAAAATATATCAATTCATCAGCAGGGGGAAGACACCCAGGAAGCAGATGGGCCCATCCCGAAAGCCTTCAGAAACATGGACTCTTCCGAAGACGAGGGTTGGGGAGACCATCCGCCCTTCTGCTTCAAGATTTCAAGGATGCCCCTGAAGGAGACAATGTCAGGTAGAGATCTAGGGGACCCATCTCCATCAAGGTCCATGTCCTCAGTGAGGGACTCCGAAGGGGAGTCCAAGTGCCTCCTCTTGCACTTTCACTTATGAGGTACCTCCTCCATGGGGGGGGGCACCAGGGAGAACTCAGAAGATGCAGGGACCCCTTGAGGGGAGGAAGCCCCCTGAAGGCTCAAATGGGAGGGCTGATCCTAGAGATGATGAGAGGCCTAGGCACCCAAAGTAGAGAGAGGCAAGGATGGACCCAGAGGTGAGGGAGATGAGGCTCCAGTTCTGGAGAAGATCCTCTCTACCACCCAGAAGGCCAAGGGGCTGCAAGCGGTCCCATGCCCAATCTCAGAGGGTGAAGTCCCTCGGAAAGGAGGAATGAGACCAGACACAGCACCATGATTCCCTGGAAGATACTGGTCCAGAGCTATCGAGGGCAGAAGCCCCTACGGGGAGAGACCAGTCCAAAAATACCAGTCCCGATCTCGCCCCCATGGAGCTGACATCGACCACTCTGGCCCGGAGTCCGTTCTGGTCCAAGGGTGGATGAACAGAGCAGGCCAGGGACCCTCTGCCTCACTGGAAGTTAACCGCAGGTGCCTGGGTCCTGAGGTTCAAAAGCCGGTGGGACTGGAAGAGGAGACTGAGAAAAGTACAGTAGTGTACACTTACCATAAATGTAGATGTTCGAGTGTATTCACTGTTGCAGTCATTACATTTGGGTAATCTGCTGGCAGGTTGCCCTCAGTCAGCCTGAATAACAAAGTCTTGGGTCCTGCGTCGGTTGCTGTCTCCTCTTCCATGACGTCAGGTCATCAGGGGTATAAAACATGCAGCCCGACGCCATTTTATTTAGTTTTTCTTGCCCCAGATGTCAGGTGCCCCCCAAATGGGGATAAAAAAAAAAAAAAAATATATATATATATATATATATATACACACACACAAGATATAAATATAAATAAACAGCAATATATGAAAATGCACTTTTAGCAACATAAACTTTACCTTCATCTAAAAGCAAATACACCACAAAGGCTTTAGAATATAGTGAAGGAAAGAGAAGTTATAGAAAAGAGGGATGGCAGGTGGGTAACCCAGACTGCAACAGTGAATACACTCGAACATCTACATTTATGGTGTACGCAACTGTACTATGTTCTTTGTGTTTCACTGTTGCAGTCATTACATTTGGGTAGAATCCCAAAGCTATGGATGGAACTAAATAACATTAGGAGTGGCTATAAGGCCCTGCAGAACTGCAGTGGCAAAGCCTGTCCTGGATTTGGAGAAGAGAGGCAAATGATAATGCTTTGTGAAGGTATGAACAGAGCTCCAAGTAGCAGCTTCTAGAATGTCTTTGGTTGGAACTCCTCTGAAAAAGGCTGCTGAGCTAGAAGCAGCCCTGATGGAATGTGACCAGATCCCCTTGGGCACAGTTTTACCACGGTGCAAGTAGCAGAAACGAATGCAGTGGCTTATCCACTTAGAAATAATCTGCTTTGATATAGTCTTCCCCTTTGATCCTGAAGCAAATGCCACCAGTAGTTGCTCAGACTTTCTTAGAGATTTGGTCAAGTTTAAGTAAAATCTTAGTTGTCTGTGTATGTCCAATGAATGCAGAATCCACTCCCCCTTGTTCTGCGGATTCAAGTAAAATGTTGACAGGTGAATTGTTTGGTTAAGAGCCACACTGGATACCACCTTAGGCATAAAGGAAGGATTGGTCCTGAGGGACACCCTGTTCGGGTAAAATGTAATACAAGGCTCCACAGCCATGAGAGCCTGTAGTTCTGAAACCCTTCTTGCTGAAGTGACTGCCAAGAGGAAAGCTGTTTTCCAAGATAAAAAATTTATATCTGCAGTAGCTGCTGGTTTAAAAGGGGGCAGGGTGAGTTTTTCCAGCACAAAATTGAGGTCCCATGCAGGAGTTGGCCCCTCTAAGATACTGTTTAAGCAGAGGATGAGAAAAGAGAGGAGGCTCGGTGTTGTAATGAGCCGAGATGGCAGAGGCATGGATTTTTATTGGAGAAAAAGATAGGCCCTTGTCAAGCATCTCAGTCAAGTATTGCAAAATCTGAGGGATATTTGGTTTTGCTGTGTCCATTCCTTATTCTTGGTTCCAAGCACAGAATCTCTTCCATTTATCAGCATAAGATTTTCTAGTACTAGGCCTTCTGGCTTCCAAACTTCCAAAATGACATCCATCACAGATTTACTGAGAGGTGTTGTTTGAATAATTAAATGATCAGCCATGCTGCAAGGTTCAGAGTTTGGAGCTGAGTGTGCAGAATTTGATAGTTCTGCTGAGACAGTAGATGAGGTATTTGTGGCAAGTACCAAGGAGGGAGTTGAGACATATTCCTTAGAATTGGGTACCAGTGCTGGCGAGGCCAGTCTGGAGCAATCAGGATCACTTTTGGTTTTTCCTGTCTGACCTTTAGTAAGACCTTGGAGAGAAGAGGCAGAGGGGGAAAGGCATAGACTGAAAGGATAGGGCATCCACTTTCCATGCTTGTCTGTGGTAAGTCCTTGAGCAGAATTTGTCTAGTTGATAATTTTGGGAAGACGCAAATAGATCTGCGTCTTTGCTCCCCCATTCCTGTGTTACCATGCTGAAGATTTGTGGATCCAGTTTCCACTCGTGCAGGTCCATAAGATTTCTGCTTAGGTCATCTGCCAGAGTATTTTGTTTTCCTGGCAGGAACTGAGCTTGAAGATGCACTTGATAAGTCAAAGCTGTGTTCCACAATGCCATGGCTAGTCTGCAAAGGAGGTAAGAATGTGTACCCCCTGCATGTTTATGTACCACATAACTGTGGTGTTGTCCATCTTTATCAGTAGTTGTCCTGGATGAAGTAAGTTCTTGAAGGCTGCCAGAGCATCCTGAACAGCGAGCATCTCTTTCTGGTTGATATGCAGATGCATTTGTTTTGGGCTCCATATGCCCTGAATGCATCTCCCCACCAGGTGGGCCCCCCAAACATAGTCTGATGCGTCTGTAGTTAGGGTTTGGGTGGCAGGGGGTAGAGTGAATGACAGTCCCTTGTTTTGGTGACATGTCTCTGCCCACCAAAGAAACTCCTGTTGTAGGCAGGAAATGAGAGGAATCATTGTTTCCAGACTGTGACAATGTTGACTCCATAAACTTTTTAGGTACCACTGAAGTTTCCTCATATGCAGTCTTGCATATGGAATTAGTAGAATGCAGGATGCCATGAACCCCAAAGCCTGCAGAATTTGTCTTTCAGATAACAGTTTTTGTTGCCATCTGTTTGAAGTATGTTGTCAGTTGCCTTTGTCTGGCTTAAGGTAAGCCATCTGGGCAGCTGTAGTCAAGCTTGCACCCAGGAATGTAATTATTTGAGAGGGTACCAGTTGGGATTTCTTTTCATTTATTGTGTATCCTAGGCATGTTAGAAGCCTTTTTACAAACGCCAGATGTTGAAGAAGAATGTCCTTGTTCTCTGCTTGAATGAGACAGTCGTCCAGGTAAGGATAAATTTGTATGCTTCTTAGTCTGCAAAATGCAATTACTGGTGCCAGGCACTCTGTAAAGACCCTGGGCGCAGTAGATAAGCCAAAGGGCAGTGCAGAGAATTGGTAATGCAAAAAACTTGCCTTGAAGTGATTCCCTTAATGGGATATGCAGGTATGCCTCTTTTAAGTCTAGAGTCACTAACCAAGCATTCCTGCCCAGCATATGCAGTAGCTGTTGTAAAGTCAGCATTTTGATTTTTTGGAATGTCCAGGAACATGTTCAAAATTGATAAGTCCAGTACTGGATGCCAGGCATTGTCTTTTCTAGGTACCAGGAAAAGTCTTGAATAAAAACCGTGTCCTTTTTCCTGTTCTTGCACTGGTTGAATAGCCCCCATATCCATGAGGGACATAACTTGTTTCTGAGCCTCTGCCCATTGATTTTGTGGCAGATCTGGCCAACCGTTTGGAATTGGCAAAGTATGGAAATGAAAGCTGTACCCCGGGATACTATGTTCAATACCCACTTGTCCTGGGTAATTAACTGCCAGTTTTAAGCATGAAGTGCTAATTTTCCCCCCAAGAGGCTGCCAAAAGATAAGTGCTTGGTGAAGGTAGAGGGAAGTCACCGAGACTGCTTACTGTAGGATTGTGCTTTGTTTCCTCCAGATTTGGAGGTGGAGGCACCCCATTGCTTTGACCTGTAAGAACCCTGTGATTGGTACCTAGAGCCTTTTGAGTGCCTTGATTTGCTTTAAGAGTCTCTGTTGGACACAGGAAAGGACCAATTTTTAGTAGGCCAGTGCCTACTGAACCTGGGTGGCTGCACTTGTAAAAAATCTTTTACAGTTTGCATAGATTTAGCTTTGTCTTCCATTTTCTTTAAAACCTCTTCTGCCTTATTACCAAACAGAGTATCATGCTGTAAAGGGGCATCCAACAATTTAGCTTTAACATGATCAGGCAGATTTTGAGCCAGGCATGCCTTCTAATCACAGATCCAGTAACTGCGGCCCTGCAAGAGGCCTCCAAGGAATCAAAACCACATTGTAAAGTATGCTTTCCAACCTGTTCTGCTGCATGCAATAATTCCTGTAATTCTTTATTTTCCACACAATCAGAAATCAACATTATTTTCTGTTTCAATAAGCCCATAACATGCTGTTGATATTTAAGCATATGAAACTGGCAGTTTAAGGCCCTAATTGCCAAGGTTGCACACGTATAAACTTCTTTCCCCATCTATCCAGCGCCCTGGAGTCTCTATCAGAGGGGGTAGGATTTTTGGCTGTAGAAGCCTTTACACCTTTGGGACCCTGTGAGATAGTCTCAGGATCAGTAGCAGGATTTTTGAATAGAAATTTGTGGGAGTGAGGAACCCTGTAATATCTGTCTGGCTTACTAGAAACCGGAGGTAGGGAATCAGGAGCCATGCTTGATTCCAAAAACACATCAACAATGTCTAATACAGAAGGTATTGCCAAAGGCCTATGAGGAAATCCCTAAGCCTCTTTTTTGATTCAGAGAAATCCTGACTCTCCCAATGAAAATATTCCCTTAAAGTATACAAGGTTTCTCCAAAAGAATAATCCTCAGGAGGAGATGCAGATGGGATGGATTCTTCTGCATCTGAATCCTCATAGGGTGGAACAGAAAATTCCTGATCAGAAGAGGAATCGGAAGACATGGAAACCTGATCTGAAGATTCATAATCAGTGCCTTGCCTGGGCCTCTTAGCAGGGGGTGTTGGGAACCCCTGATCAAGGTAATTAAGTCCTCATCCATTTTGATCCTCTGTTTTTTAGGCATAGGGGCCTGAGTACGTGGCTCATGCGTCGTTTTTTTAGACATAGAAGATGTTTTTGATCTTGCTTTTGAAGCTGGCGTCGGTTTTATATAAAAATGTTGAGGCCTGAAAACACCCTCAGAAGCCGGTGCCTGTTCAGCGGCTCCGGACCAATCCAAAGGAGAGACATCCATGGGTTCAATACTCTGAGATTCTCGGGGCATACCGGACTCCGCATGGGTCTCGGTAGAGGCCTGCGACTCAAAAGTAGCGGGTATCAGGGGCTCCGAACGCGCCTCACTGAGTACCGGTGACTGGCTTAGGAGAAGTTTTGTCGTCAGTTTTGGACCTCGATGGTCTGTCTGTCTTTTTCTTTGCGTTTTTTGTGAACTCTGGTAGTCAGATTGCTAACAGACGACATTTGAGGGTAATTAAATCTGGATCCAAAATATTTTGAAGCAAAAATATACCGACGCTTAATAGTGCATTGGTTAAATCTAGCACAAAACAGACAGCAAGGCACATTATGATCTGGGCCTAGGCAAGGAATACAGTACAAATGAAAATCCGTATGAGGTATTTGCTTCCCACAAATAATGCAAATATTTACTTTTACTTACATCGGTAAGGAGCAAGAAAAAGTTTCCCTACTTAGCGTTAGTTGAAGACTTTGGTTCTGAAACTCGAATGTGAAAATTTCAGGAGTCAGCCGACCGGCACTTGCAAACTGCTTCTGCTTTGGGCACTGCGCAGCAAGAAAGACTGAATAAAATGATGTCGGCTGCAGGTTTTATACCCCTGACGACCTGACAGCATGGAAGAGGAGACAGCAACCGACGCAGGACCCAAGACTTTGTTATTCAGGCCGACTGAGGGCAACCTGCCAGCAGATTACCCAAATGTAATGACTGCAACAGTGAAACAAAAAGAACATCTGGAATGGGCAATGCTCCCCTGGCTGGATGGGCTGGGAAAGCAAGAAGCCACAATTCTATTTGGGCTTTAAGGAAGCTTCTCATCATCCTGTCCATGTTGGAAGATAACAGGTTCATGGATGATCAGGAGGAAGAGGAGGAGTGAGTGGACTTGGTTCAGACCCTATGGACCTATGCTGGCGCTCTGGAGTTCTGCTCCAAGTCTCAGGAACAGACTGGACTACATGTCAGGAGGTAGAAGGCGACACTTCCTCTTCAATGATAATCGGATCTGACAAGCCCGTTGAAGGGGTCTTCCTCTTAGGATCCAAAAAGGAAGCCTTGGAGGGGAAAACGAAGGGTTCCCCCGAGCCTTCCCTTTCAAAAGAAGTTTGTTGTGATGCTCTGCAGCACAAATGTCATATTCAGCCTCCAGGTGAGGAGTGCCTAAACAATACAAACACTTCTTGTGTGACTCGGAATTGGGCATTTTCCGACCGCACGAGGAGCACTTTTTAAAAGCTGAGGGCTTATCAGGCATCGGGTAGACAAGAAATAGACTAGCGCTATGGAAAAAAAGACCATCAAAGCTGTAACAGCTAAACTACAAAAAAGGCGCCAAAAACACCCACAACAGCAACAAACTACAAAACTGACCAAATTTACGGGAAGGGAGGTAACTACCACAGTAAACAACTAACTCAATATTAAACAACAAGCTAAACCCACTAACTAGCCAATTAAAGCAGTAAAAGACTTGAAGTAAGCACTTATCTGAAGCACGAGCCAAGGATCACATCTATACTAAACAGCAGCAAATGAGGTCTGGGGATTAGAGGGCAGCAGGGCATTATGGGAGAGGGAGGAGCTACAGCCTTGGATCTGTTTGTTGTATGTTCTCGGCTCTGATTCGATATCGGATCCTAGACCCTATGGTGATGAATTTGCATAAATCAGATCAGGGAGAACTGTAAAACAAATCTCGACAGGAAAGAGAATTAACCCCTTCTTGTGTGCTGACATGGGTTCCTTGGCTGGGCTGGACGGAAGATGGGAATCTAGGACTAATTACAGAACCCACATCACATGCAACCATATCTACTGAACATATACATAATCAGCACTGCACATCACTCACTATTTAAAAGCATTTTTGTAAGGGGGACAAGTGACCTTGCACTTTGCCACACCCATGTATCTCTGTATACATTAACTCCAATACTGCACAACCTTGAGGTTAAGGGGAAACTTCCTAACTACTCACAACCTGGCTCTTTTACACTAGTTTCTGTAGACATATATGGAAATTGATGAAACGATTTCCATTTTATCTCAAAAACGTGTCAAAGTAAGTAGGTATTGCCTGAGAATGAATGGCCCTATAGGGAGCAGAATGTGACCTGATGGTTAGATTGGAAATAGACTAAAAATCTGTTCATTTATGTTTTAAATTTCTGCATGCATAATTTTACTATCTAAAACTAATGACTAGATTCTGTGGTACATTACCCAAATTTTAGCAAAACATTTTTTCAGAACAATAAATCAAATTAATACAATATTACTTGAAAATGTATGCAAAAAAAGACGATATTCTGTGATTAACTCTGAGTAATGCCAAGGCTAATAAATACACTTTATACATTACTGAAAACATACTGCTAGTAATGTGTGAAGAGTCTTAATGAGAACAGAGTGTAACACAGAGGAGATAAGCACCACTACTCATTTTTTTGTGCAGTCAATATTTACATATTAGACATGCTTCAGATCTAACCACAGATAGGCACAAGAAAACTAACAAAGATACGAAAGCTGAGCTGTAAAAAAGCTCTAAGCAGCACAGAATGTTCACATTCACAATTTATTACAAAAATGTGTATACCACCACCAAAGTAAAAATAAAATACAACTCTTTATTTATCATTAGTTACACAGCAGAAATGAACAATGTCCTAGATTCTGGACTGTTGACACTTCATACTAGCAGGCTGCAACAAGTCCTGCAGCAGTATAAAATGTGAAAATCTGAAACTTGAGACTCAAAAATGCAAGCATTACAGTTTTCAAAATGAAAGTGCAAAACAGGATGGGACATCAATATGGTTTCCACTCCATGTCATCGGAAGGACTTATATCCACTTTTCTTTTTCCTACATCTGTCCAGTTGGTACTCAGAACTGTACCGGCTGATTCCATCTGAAAAATATGAAAACCAGACGCAGTTAATAAAGCAAACTAAAAGCACCACAATAAAAACTGTGTAGTTTTGATGAATATAATTTATTCTGTTAGATGATCTTTACAACTCAGTCCAACGAATTCACACACACATGCATTCATTTGCTTGCATCTGCTTACTGGGAAAATACTTCTGGATGCTAGAACTCCTTTTCAGAAGAGGTCTGGAGAAAAAAGCTCCACTTGTTGTATTTACCATATATAATCAAATAAACAGTGCACTCAAACAGCATAATACATTAATTACTGATACAAAGTAAAATGTAATACGCTTAAGGAAGCAAAACAGTACTATACACTGACATAGATTAAAAAACTATTTCAGGTAAACACCTTTATTAAATTATTAAAGACACAGGCAAACATACATTGATAGGAAAGAAAACAAAATCATATTAAGATTGTTTTCATTTACACACATTATATTCACGTTTTCTGTCTTTATAACTATCATCAGTCCAATGTATCAATATATGAAACTGCTGAATTCCTGCCTTCCCTTAAACCTCACTCCTCCTCCTGAGAATTATTCTTCACGTACTGTTCCCAAATCTCTTTTACAATATTCGGTACTTCAAATATAGTTGGTTTAGACTTTTATTTACATCTTCTATTAATTGCCTTTTTTGGCAGCCAACAGAAATAAACTTAGCAAGGCCTTAAAATGTTTATTTTATTTTTTATTTATTTTCTTATTAATAAATAAAAAATAAAATAAATTGTTTTCATTTACACACATTATACATCACGTTTTCTGTCTTTATAACTATAATCAGTCCAATGTATCAATACATGAAACTGCTGAATTCCTGCCTTCCGTTAAACCTCACTCCTCCT
Organism: Protopterus annectens; assembly: GCF_019279795.1. NCBI lineage: Eukaryota > Metazoa > Chordata > Ceratodontiformes > Protopteridae > Protopterus > Protopterus annectens. Next base: position 1,860,052,962 of record NC_056735.1, read on the forward strand.
CCAGAGAATTATTCTTCATGTACTGTTCCCAAATCTCTTTTACAATATTCAGTACTTCAAATACAGTTGGTTTGGACTTTTATTTCCATCTTCTATTAATTGTCTTTTTTGGCAGCCAACAGAAATAAACAAGGCCTTACTATGTCTAGGTAATTATGATTATGTTCCCCTGCTCAAAAGGGTCACTTCCTTAATTACAGCCATTTACTCTTCCAATACTTCTGTCAGAGTGCCCCATATGGAATTTGTAAAATCTGCCAACTCATTACACCCCCAAAACATATGTTCCAAGTTACCTCTTATCTACCTCAGGAAAAATTCTTTGAAGTTTGCTACGGGTATAAAAACACCAACGCAAACCCTTCTAAGCAAACATTCAAAACCTGCTGGACTTTGGTTGCATATCGGGGAGAAATACATATGTCCTCCCATTAACATTAGCTGAAATATTAAGCAGTAGTAGTAGATAATCAGATATGGACTACCTAATGGGAATATACTCATGAAGAGCTCATGGTCAGTCACACTTAAGCAGTTTATCTGTAAAAAAAGATAATGTTAACACAGGAAATTTGATTACAGCAGTAAAATAATACTCTGGTGAAATAAGACTTGATGTATTTAAAGAGGGGACTGACTCCTTATGGAGATAAAGATGTACAATAAACAGTTGAAATGTACAAAAAGATTAACTAAGAGCAGGAACAGATCAAGGAATCTTTCAGGAAAGTACAGTTTTGTACCTACCATAAATGTAGATGTTCGAGTGTTCACCCTGCTGCAGTCATCACACTTGGGTTATCCTGTCGTCAGGCGGTCCCGCAGTCGGCCGGATTTTCAAAGTCTTGGTCCGACGTCGGTTGCTGTCGCCTCATCCCTGACGTCAGTGCGCCAGGGGTACATATATTGCAACAGACGCCATTTTCTTCAGTTTTACTTGCCCCAGATGTCAGGTGCCCTCAAAAAGGTGATCCAAATTAGTACCAAAAGGTGAGAACACTGTACAAACACAAAAACCCTTCAGGTGTAAGCAAATACATCAATAAGGCATAGCAAAGATTTAGCCAGTAGATCAGAGGGGTTGGAAGGAGGGTAACCTGGACTGCAGCAGGGTGAACACTCGAACATCTACATTTATGGTAGGTACAAAATTGTACTATGTTCATCGTGTTACCCTGCTGCAGTCATCACACTTGGGTTGAGTCCCAAAGCTAAGGAAGGGTGGAGGCATCATAAAGGTTTAGTGGAGGCAATGAGGCCCTGCAGAACTGCAGTCGCGAAGCCTGCCCTAGACTTAGAATAAAGAGGTAAGTGATAGTGTTTAGTGAAGGTGTGTACAGAACTCCAGGTTGCAGCTTCTAAAATTTCCTTGGTAGGAACTCCCCTGAGAAAGGCTGTAGAGGTAGCTGTTGCCCTAGTAGAGTGGGATCTAATGGTAGGAGGAACTGGTTTCCCATGATGGGTATAGCAGAATCGTATGCAATGGCCTATCCATTTAGAAATGGTTTGCTTGGATATGGCCTTCCCTTGAGAAGCTGTAGCATAAGAAATAAAGAGCTGGTCAGTTTTTCTGAAAGCCTTAGTTTTATCTAAGTAGTATCGAAGCTGCCTGTGAATGTCCAAGAAATGCAGGAGTCTCTCACCTTTGTTCTGTGGATTGGGGAAGAAAGTGGATAGATGGATGGTTTGATTTAAAGCTACACTGGAAACCACCTTAGGCATGAAGGAAGGATTAGTTTGTTGAGAAACTCTGTCTTGATGAAAAATGAGGAAAGGTTCCACTGCCATAAGTGCCTGTAATTCTGAAACTCTCCTAGCAGAAGTTATCGCCAGGAGCAGGGCAGTCTTCCAAGATAGGAACTGAAGGTCTGCAGAAAAAGCTGGTTCAAAGGGAGGAAGCGTTAGTTTTTCCAGAACAAAGTTGAGGTCCCATGTTGGTGTAGGAGCTCTTCTAGGTGGTCTAATGTTTTTTGCCCCTCTGAGGAACTGCCTTAGGAGTGGATTTGAAAATAAAGATAGATTTGTGTCGTAGTGAGCTGAAATAGCTGAAGCATGGATTTTAATTGAAGAGAAGGAAAGTCCTTTATGCAACATCTCAGCTAAATACTGCAGAATGTGAGGCATATGAGGCTGAGTTGTGTCTTGGCCTTTAGCTTGGTTCCAAGCAGAAAACCTTTCCATTTGTCCGAGTAAGCCTTCCTGGTGCTTGGCCTCCTGGCTTCTAGAATAACATCCAGTACTGCTTGTGAAAGAGGGGCTGGTTGGATGCTTAATTAATTTGACATGCAGTCAGGTTTAAGGTTTTGATCTGGCTGTGTAGAATCTGCATGTCTTGTTGCGTGAGTAAATGAGGTATTTGAGGCAATATCCATGGTGGGCTGTGAGCCATATTCTTCAATAGCGGGTACCAGTGCTGGCGTGGCCAGTCTGGGGCTATGAGAATCATTCAAGGTTTCTCCTTTTTGACCTTCAAAAGAACCTTTGTGAGAAGAGGTAATGGAGGAAAAGCATATGCTGTCAGGTTTTTCCAACTGAAGGAGAGAGCGTCCACTTTCCAAGCTTGATGGTGGAATGTCCTTGTACAAAATTTTGTCAGCTGGTAGTTTTGAGGACTGGCAAACAGGTCTATATTTGGTAGACCCCATCTTTGAGTTAGCAAATATTTGTGGGTCTAGCTTCCACTCATGGGGATCTTTGACGTTTCTGCTTAGGTCGTCTGCCAATGTGTTTTTCTGTCCTGGCAGGAAGTGAGCTTGAAACTGGACTTGGTAGGCCAGAGCTGTGTTCCATAAGATTAGTGCTTGCCTGCAAAGAGGGTAGGAATGTGTGCCCCCTTGTTTGTTTATGTACCACATTACTGTGGTGCTGTCCGTCTTTATTGCCAGTTGTCCAGGCTGTAGTAGATCCTTGAAGGCTGTCAGAGCTTTCTGTACAGCTAGCATCTCTTTTTGGTTTATGTGCAGTTTTCTTTGTTCTGCAGTCCATAGGCCTTGAATGCATTGACCTGCCATGTGCCCCCCAGGCATAGTCTGAAGCATCTGTTGTGATAGTTTGCCTGGGTGGGGGCAAGGTGAAAGGCTGACCCTTGTTGAGGTGACATGCCTGTGCCCACCATAGAAATTCCTGTTGTAGGCAGGGAATGAGAGATATCACTGTGTCCAATCTGTGGCTGTGTTGAGACCATACGTTTTTTAGGTACCATTGTAATTTCCTCATATGCAGTTTTGCAAATGGTATTATCAGAATGCAAGATGCCATGAAGCCCAAAGCCTGCAGAATTTTTCTTGCAGTTAATTGGGTCTTTGTTGCCATTGTCTTGAAATATTGAGTCACAACTAATTGCTTGTCTGGTGTAAGATAAGTCTTCTGGGCCATTGTGTCCAAGCTGGCACCCAGGAATGTCATTTTGTTGTGAGGGTACTAGTTTTGACTTCTTTTCGTTTACTGTGCACCCCAGACAATTTAGTAGATGCTTTACAAAAGTCAGATGTTGTAAGAGAATGTCTTTTCTTTCTGCTTGGATGAGGCAGTCGTCCAGGTATGGATATATCTGAATTCCTTTTTGTCTGCAGTATGCAATTACTGGTGCCAGGCATTTTGTGAATACTCTGGGTGCAGTAGATAAGCCAAAGGGCAGTGCAGAGAATTGATAATGGGTTGAACCTGCAATGAAACAGAGGTATCTTCTGCAACTTTGTCTGATAGGGACATGCAGGTATGCCTCCTTGAGGTCCAACGTTACAAGCCATGCTTCCTTGCCCAACATGGGAAGTAGCTGCTGTAAGTGTTAGCATCTTGAATTTGGGAACTTGTAAGTAAGTGTTTAGAATTGAAAGGTCCAGAATTGGTCTCCAAGCATTTTATTTTCTGGGTACTAGGAAAAGTCTTGAGTAAAATCCTTGGCCTTGTTCTTGAGCTGGTACCCTTTGAATGGCTCTCATGGCCATGAGAGCTGTAATTTGTTTTTGAGCCTCTGCCCTTGGATTTTGTGGCAGGTTTGGCATTCCTCTTTTTATTGGCAAGGTGTGAAAGTGGAATCTATATCCTCGTAAAATTATGTCTAGGACCCATTTGTCCTTTGTGACCATGTGCCAGTTGTCTGCAAAAAGTGCTAGTTTTCCCCCCAGGGGGGTTGAAAAAAGAGCTTTGTTTGGCCAGCTGAGGTGCAAGTCATTGAGTTTGCCTTCTGGTGGGGTGAGACCTGTCTTCTCCTCCGTTCTGGGTTGGAGTGCCCCATTGGCGAGATTTATACTGAGCTTGTGGTTGTCCTCTGCCCCTTGGGCACCTGTATTTACCACTCTGAGGCCTGTCAGTGGCTGGAAAGGACCAATTTTTTGTTGGCCAGTTTCTGCTGAAGCGAGGGGGTTGCACCTGTAGGAAATCTTTGACTGTCTGCATTGATTTTGCCTTATCTTCCATTTTCTTTAAAACGTCTTCTGCTTTAACACCAAAAAGAACATCCTGCTGTAAGGGAGCATCTAGTAGTTTTGCTTTAACATGATCAGGCAGACTTTGTTCCTTTAACCAGGCATGCCTACGTATAACTGAACCAGTGACAGCTGCTCTGCAGGAGGCCTCTAATGAATCAAACCCACATTGTAAGGTATGTTTGCCCACCTGCTCGGTGGCGTGCAACAAATCCTGTACTTCTTTCAATTCAGGTTGTTGAGGTAGGGTGGTTATCTTTTGTTTTAATTGAGAGATCAGAAGTTGCTGATATTTAAGCATATGAAATTGACAGTTTAGAGCTCTCATAGCTAAAGTGGCTGAGGTGTAAACCTTTTCCCTCCATCTGTCTAGTGCTCATGAATCCCTTTCAGAAGGTACTGGATTTTTAGCCATGGAAGCTTTAGCCCCCTTGGGACCCTGGGAGATAGTCTCTGGGTCAGCTACTGGGCTTTTGTAAAGAAATTTGTGGGAATCAGGAACTCTCTAGTATCTGTCAGGCTTGGCCGGGGCAGGAGGCAGAGAGTCAGGGTTGAAACTGGATACTAAATAGACATTATCCACAATGTCCAAAACAGGAGGGATGGCTAGAGGTCTGTGTTGGGGGAGTAATAGAAACTCTCTGAGCCTTTTCTTGGAGTCAGAGTAATCCTGACCTTCCCAGTGAAAATGTTCCCTCATAGTGTGTAAAGTTTCCCTAAAAGAGTAATCTTCTGGAGGGGAAGCTGAGGGAATAGAATCCTCAGCATCAAAATCTTCATAAGGAGAGAAGGAATAGTCTATGTCCTCAGAGGAATCCGAAGAAATAGACAGTTGTTCAGAGGAAGCATATTCTTCCTCTTGTCTAGGCCTTTTGTCAGGAGGAGGCTGATATCGGTCTGAGGCAAGAAAAGTTTCCCCAACGGGGTACTTAGCTTTATAGAAGACTTTGGTCTGAAATTCGAATTCGAAAATCTCAGGAGTCAGCCGACCTGCACTTGCGAACTGCTTCTGCTTCGGGCACCGCGCGGCAAGAAAGACTGAAGAAAATGGAGTTGGTTGCAATATATGTACCCCTGGCGCTCTGACGTCAGGGATGAGGCGACAGCAACCGACGTCGGACCAAGACTTTGGAAATCCGGCCGACTGGGGGACCGCCTGATGACAGGATAACCCAAGTGTGATGACTGCAGCAGGGTAACACGACGAACATGTTTTATCTCAACACTGAATGTTTTACTACAGAGTTTCGACGACAGGGGATAACATTCCACATTTTAGTGAAGTACTTCTAATGCTGAAGGACACATTTTAAGGTTGGGTATTTTTTTTTTTTACTATGCTGTGAGTCATGAGTAGCTGACAAAATGAGGTAGTTGGGTAGTGCAAGAAAATTGAGGTATTTAAGGATGTACTTTGATGGGACCTGTGTGACTGGTCAGCAGGAAATTCTGCTACTTTACCATACCATTATATTTATTTTTTAGTTGCCTGGAGATTAATAAAGATAGAACAGCATAGAGAAGTGACGGTAGCCAATAGGTAGAAAATATATTTTTTTTAAATGACTTACTGTATATGGAAGTCAGACTTCATGCTGTCATCTATTATGATTTCTAACAGTTTTTTGGAGGAAATCTACTACCTTTTTGCACCATTAAAAGAAACGATTTAGGTGGCCAAGGATGAACACAAGATAGCAGCAGATTTCTTCAGCTCCACCAACATAACTACATTAACAGGAAATTATTACTTCAAAATTCAACTAATGGAATAATTTTCTTTCTAAAAACATTTGGAATATCAGTATCTTGAATAATATCTAAAAAAGAAAGAAAATTTAACTAATTTTCCTGTCAGAAATCTTTTTGGAAATTTCTCTCTCATCACTTCTGTTCAGAATGAGTTCCAGCAAGGCTAACAGTCAGGATTCCAGCATTAAGAAAGAGCTTCAGACATTATTATCAACTATACAGCAACTAACAACTAAAATGGACAGACTGGATGTTAAAATTGATAACTTTATAGAGAAAACCACAAAACAAATGGATGTGCTACACCAAGATCTACATCATCAGAAAGCTCAGATAACAGGTATAGAAGAGACACTTAATGATATGGACAACAGAATTACGGAAGAATAAATAAACACTGAATTCTTACTGAAACAAAACACGCACCTTCAATCCAAACTAGATGACTTGGAAAACAGATCCAGACGCAACAATATAAGGATTTTTGGACTGCCAGAAAATATAGAAGGTAATAACATTACATCTTTTTTAAATACTTGGCTTCCCAAAACTTTAGATCTGTCAGAGGCATTTTCTTTTGGCATTGAAAGAGCCCATAGGTCTTTATCTATTTCTAATACAAATAAAAAGTATCCTAGATCAGTTATTGTAAGATTTTTATCATCTTATGACAAGGAGATGATGTTAAAATCTGCATGGGTTAAAGCACCTATAAAAATTAATGAAGCAACTGTGCGCTTTGACAATGACTATTCTTCTTTGGTAACATCAAAAAGAAAGGTCTTTTTACCATTAATAAGAGAGCTTAAGAAAGCACAGTTCAAAACTCATCTTTTATTTCCTTCCAAACTAAAAATCTTTTTACCTGATGGCCCTAGAATTTTGGAAGACTTGGACTCTGCTTTGCTGTATATAAAAAAAATAAAATATCAGATAAAATAGAGGATATGGAATGGGCAAGTCCTTCGTTAAAGAGAATGGCAACAGGAACTTCTTGGAAGACATCAGAGAAACAAAAAAGACTAAAAAACAAATGACATGTTTTATATTTCTTTGAACTCTTTAATTACAGTTTCTGCATTTACAAGAAAACCACAAATATCTTAATGATTTGTACAAAGTTATTTTAATGTGCAAGAACTGAAGTTTGTTTTATGAATAATCAAACTTCCTGAGGAACAAATAACCTGATATAAATCAACTTGTTTCTCTTTTGTGACAAAGAGACCTAAGGTTAGTAATATGATATATTTCCTTTCTTTTCTTACCTTAAATAATAGCATTCTCTTTAAACTAAACATATAGAGGAGGGAGAGGGAGGGCAGGGAGGGGGGATAGATGAAAAGAAGGGAAAAAGGGGAAAAATAATCTACTATCTCTTTAAAATTATTTATGCTGTTTAAATATTACTGCTATATATTATACTATGATTAAATTGCTTAAATACATGATATTAAATAATATGTCATGATATAACTGCAGTTGACTAGAACTAAAGCAGTTGTAAGTAATATGTCTCAGGTTTTACTTTATTAAAACAAACAGCAAGTAAATATCTTTGTAGGTACTTTTTTTTTTTTTTTTTTTTTTTTCACTTATAAGGTAACAAGGTTCTGATAATACTGACATGTGTTTGTAACATACTCTGAATGAGAAAATGAAATGGGACACATAAATATAAGTAATGTTTATGTTAAATAATTGAAGGCTTGGTTTCACTGCCATAGAGACTGCAATGACTTGTGAAGTGCTTCGAGAAGGTTTTACACTGTATAAATCCATTTGCATTTCAAAATGAATGTTTGTCACTTACTTTTATTAAAATTCCCGCCAGAATGTTATAAGAGACAATTTAAGTTATAGGTATCCTCGTGAATAGTGTCCTCGAGCCGTTTTAAAAGCTTCAACATCCAGAAAATACGCAGAGAAGCTGAAAGCAGCCATTCTGAACTTTGACCCCTGATTACAAACAGACTCATCGCAAATTCAAGAAGTAAACTGTTTCAGGAAGTAGAACTGCTGTAAATGCGGTATTGTGATGAAAAACTAACTTTATGACAACAAAATGTGAGTTTTTCTTTATAATAATTTACTTATTTAAGATGTAACTTATAAAATGTAAAAGTTATAATGATTTTAAATGGCTTAATATGCCATAGCAAACAAATGAGATCATTTAGAAGGCATAGAAGCTAAAACTCATGCACATATGACTCTGAAAGCTTATATAATTGCTGCACTTTAATGCATATGGATGCTTATAATTTAAGGATATATAATATTATAATGCATTTATCTTAACTAACATAAACAAGTATGTGCATTATTATGATTTTATTTCAGAAGAAAATGTCATGGGATACATTTTAAAGCTGCAGTGCAGATATATACGATACAGCTGGCTTTCATCACAATGACTTATGCATAACTAGGGATCAATATTGCTTTGTAGTATGTTCTTTTAACTTATATACTGAGAATAATCATTTTTATTTAAATGGTAAGAATAAGTAAGAGAAGGAAGCTTCTAGTGCATGTAGTTTAAAGTTTTAAAGCTACTAACAGTACTGTTATGGCAGAAAATGGGAATACTCTAATATAAGTAATGTCTGAGTCATAATAGCCTGAGATAACAAATGTTATTGAATTCAAATGAGCATAAACATATAATAAGAACCTATCATTACAAATTTTTATTAAACTGCCAAATGGGTATCCTTTTTTTTTTCTCTCTCTTCTCTGCTCCCACTTTCAAGATTGTTAGAATGCTATTATGATAATGAATTCATTATATAGAATAGATGTACATAGCATTATTAAGTTGATTATAAAAGTTTTATATGATTATACGAAGCTGTTATATAAATTGTTTAAGCCTTGCTATAATAGATAATCAAAATAAATGAGGTTAACTTTAGTTAATAATAGTTAGTATTGAATTAATTCGGTGGCAGCTGGAGTACTGCTGCTTAGGATAGGGGGATAACTTGAGTGGTATTTGCTACTCGAAGTTGGAGTTTTTAACTCCAGGCTGGATGCATTGTTTAATCCAAACAATATTTTCACCTGATTATTGTCATGTGTATATAGTTTTGACATCCACATCACATTTTATAAACTCATTGTCACTACAAATAAAAGTTAAAATCTCACAAAATTCCATAAGATTTTCACTAAATACAGCTATAATTAATAGAACACCTAAAGGAGGAGACATAATAATACTTACTTTAGTAAATGTTATTCTGATTATAAGTTTTATATGTTTATAAAAGTTAAATGGTAACTTTAAAAGGAATTTCTTTAAACATTAATGGATTGAATAACCCATGTAAAAGGGCAAGTTTAATGAGATATATTAATCTGCATAGAGCCAACTTAATATTCCTTCAGGAAACACATCTCCTGAAAAAAGATACAGATAAATTAGCCACTAATAAATATACAGTCTTGGTTAGCTCAGAACACACACAGAAAAAAGAGGAGTGGCTATCTTATGGAACAAAAATATGCCCATACCTAAAACTATTAAGTCATATAAAGATGACAAAGGAATGTTCTGCATGGTTACAATACAGATTGATGGGAAAATATATACATTAATTAATGTATACTGGATACCAGGAATTGGCACTAATACAGTGAAACACCATCTCAATAAGATTATATCATTTTCTAAAGGAGATATTATTTTAGCAGGAGATTTTAACTGTATCCTGCATGAAAAAGATACTACTACTATAGGAAAAAGGAAAATCACACCCAATGCAAAACATTTAAAGGATTTCATTAATTTATACCATTTGAATGATATTAATAATCAGACAGATTCTAAATCATTACCATATACTTTTTTTTCTAATAGACATAAAACTTATTCAAGAATAGATAGAGTCTTTATTTCTAACCAACTGGTAACAGACTTAATTAATTCTAAGATCATTTCATGTCCTATATCAGATCATAATTCAATTGTCTTCAAATTTATGGTAAATATCACTTATAATGTTCAGATCAAAAGAATACCAGCATACCTAACTCAACTAAAAGATTATAAAGATTATATACTTACAGAGGTACAACATTTCTTGGACTTAAACACTATACCTGACGTGTCCATTATTTACATTTGGGATGCTCTAAAATCATATTTATATGGACAAAGTATCAGATGGTATAATAATAAAAGGAAATCTTGGGATAAGGAATTAACAGACATTCAAAACAAATTAGACTCATATAAACATAATAATAAGGAAAATATTATGGACAAAAAAGTCATTGAGGAAATAAATAAATTAAATGAGAAATACAAAGAAATTTTAAGAAACAAAGTCAAAATAACATTAGAGAAATATAAATTTCTGTCTTACTCAATAAGTCCCAAATATTTACATAGACTTAAAAATAAAACAAAAAGGCTGAATAAACAAAATCACATCAAAGAAATTTTCTCTCCAAGGAAAAAGAAGAACGTCTCTAGTTTACCAGAAATATTAGATGAATTTAGAAATCACTTTCATAACATTAACCATAATAACATTAATATGGATTCTAAAGATAAAATAAAGAACTTTATAATTACAAACATGAACAAAAAACTTAATAAACAACAGCCTAGATTAATAGATAAAAATATTTCATATACAGAGGTTATCACACAAATAAATAAACTTAAATCAAACAAAGCACCAGGTAATGATGGTATTATTCCTGAGATTTATAAAATCCTTCCTAAGAGTACCTACTCATTAATACATAAGGTTTTCATTTCAGCTCAAAATGAGTTGTCAATTCCCCCATCCTGGCAATACACATTTATTTCACCAATTTTGAAACCCAATAAAGATCCAACTAGATGCACTTCATAAAGACCTATTTCATTACTTAATGTTGACTATAAAATGTTCATGAATATATTTGCTGACAGATTAAAGACAATCATTCCAAGTATAATAGATATAGACCAGACAGGCTTTATTATAAATAGAAATACTTTTGATAATATAAGGAGAACTTTAACTCTAATTGATTATGCAAACAGAAAAAAGAAAGATTTGACACTCATCAGCCTTGATATAAGTTCAGCATTTGACTCAGTAAGTTGGACTATTTGTTTATCTTACTGAAGTGTACAAATTTCTCTGATAAATTTGTGAATTTAATTGAACATCTATATAAAGGAGCATTGGCTTACATTAAAATAGGAACATATGTCTCACAAAAAATACCCATATTAAAAGGTACAAAACAAGGGTGTCCACTTTTACCATTATTATTTACTTTAATAATGGAGCCTTGGGCTAATTTGATTAGAAACAGCAATGATATAGAAGGATTTGATATAGATGAAAATACAATATCTAAAATCCAACTTTTTGCAGATGATGTTCTAATTACATCAGCAGGAACAAATTCTTCTATGCGGTCATTATTTGACGAGATGACAGATTTCAAGAATATTTCTGGTTTGATATTTAATGAAGAAAAAACTAAAATATTACCAATATACGCAGGGAAAAATGTTCTCACTAATGATTTTCTCAAATACATACCCAATTCAGGTCAAATAACTTATTTAGGCATAACATTAACTAAAGATATTAAATCTATTATACATAGTAATTATAGTAATTGTCTTCATAATATACAAATCATTTCAATAGCTGGAACAATATGTTTTTTACCATGGAAGAAAGGCTCACAATTATTAAAATGATAATATTCCCGAAGATATTATACATAATACAATCAATAATACTCCCACCTACAAAAATAATTATTAGGAAATTAAATTCACAAATGTTAAATTTCTTATGGGCACCTAATAGACCTAGGATTGCATTAAAGAAACATACTAATAGTTGGTCTCAAGGGGGCATATCATTTCCAGACTTTAATTTATATGCTATCTCTTCTATTATAAAAGTTATAACATTGCTAATAGATCAGTCATATGTTGCAAAATGGAAGGAATATTGGGAATTAATTAGCATGCACTTCACAAAAATATTGTTAATACACAAAAATACTATTATAAACAATCCCATGTTATGGTTACTAAAAGAGTTTTGTACCTCATCTATTACACCAAAATATATAGCTAGTTACCCATTAAATATTATTATTAGATATCGCAATTTTATATATATACATCCTAAGTATAAGGAATGGAATTTTATCTTATTTCCTATAATGTATACACAAGGTATTCTTTTATCATTCACCTCTGAAAGAACTCTTCTAGTCACAGAGAATAATTTAAAGTATTGGTATCAGATGCTGTCTGACAATAAAGTAAAAAATTTAGACTTCTTAAAGCAAGAATTTGATTTGAGAGAAACATGTTGGTTAGAGATTCAGACTTTTAGACAACATCTTATTAATAAACTTGATTTAATGTCTTTAACAGTTAAAGAATCTGTCCCAATTCTGATTGACTACTTAATATTAAATTTACAACATAGGGTTTCTGATAAAGGTAAGCTCTCACACATACATAAAATTATTAGAGATGAAACCTATTATAGTTCAGATAATTACTGGAATTATTTCATTTCCATTAATGGTGAATCACCAAAACAACAAGATAAACAATATATATTGGAATCTGCTTATAAAACTACTTCTTCTATTAATTGGAGACTTTTACCTGGAAATTTTTACATAGATCTTTCTATACACCCTTAATGATGAATAAAATAAACAATAAAGACAACATATGTAAGAGATGTACTGTAGAAATAAATGCTGATTGGGCACATATGTTTTACGATTGTATAAAACTGAAGGAATATTGGATGTTAATCAATGATTTTTTGCAGGCTCTTTTCACAGATAATTTCATAGTCTCTAAATCACTTATATTATTTAACACCCCTGTTCCTAAATGTGTTAAAAAAGTTAAACGTCCTTTATTATGGTCAATTCTAGCAGTGGCTAGAAAAATAATAACCAGAAACTGGATTTCAGATACTCCTCCTTCACTTAATGAATTTAAAAATGTTATGATTGAAGTGTGTCATATGGAACTAATGACAATAAAGTCAAGAACCATTAGGAAAACATCTTACGATAATATATGGGATACCTTACAAAACTTGTTAAAACAGTCTTAGTTTCATTAGTAAGATGTTACAGTTTAATTAATTGATTTGATTTACAGTGGATGTCTTTGTAAATACTTTAGTTGTTTTATCAAATGTTATAAATCTTTATATATTAACTGCTTGTATAAGATTGTTATAATATTTATTTTGTAAGTTAAAAATAATAAACTTGTTTTAAAAAAAAAAAGAAACGATTTAGAAGTATTTTATGTACAGTAAATTATTTGGGAAGGAAGAGGAATAAGTTTTTTTTTTTGGGGGGGTTATGAGAGTTACTTAGCCAGGATTCAATGGATGTACAGAATTCTTGGGCAATGTGTTGGAACTGTGTTAAATTTGGGATTCAGAATATGAGTGTAGAACCAAGTATTGAACAAGGGCTGTGTGTACTGGATCTAAAATGGACTCTTGTGGTACTTATTTTATGTTTGTTTACCAGGATAGTCTGACTGGGTGGGAGACCCATTTTCAGCAGAGGCACGGGGGGGGGAGCCCTACAGGTTATAGAGAATAAACATATTTGAAATTATTGAATTATTACAAGCATATGTTAGGACAGGATGGTAAGAAAAACATATCTATATTATTATTTACAATTGTCAAAGAAAAAGAAAAACATACAGTTATAATAAGAAACATATATAACTATAATGATAGCTACAATTTTCAACAAGAAAAATCATAATATTTAGAGGAAGCACACTCACAATTGAGAAAAAATGTCATTTAGCTAAACATAGCTTGGGTTTTATATATGCATAGATAACAGCATTTGTTACTGATTAAGTGTAAAAGTAGGAGATAAAAGGTTTACATAGTTTGAGTATGCTGACAGAAATGCATTCTGGAGAGTAGGGTGGAGATAGTGGGCAGCCAGGATTTAGGCAAGAGCAAAGCCAGTTATTAGATAGGTGGGTCCTAAGCAGTGATTTAAATTGTTGAGGGGATACTTGCAGTTATATGTTGTGGGGTCAGATTCCATGTCCTGCAGATACGACTGGAGTAGAGAGAATCACCATAGAAGCTGTAAGCGCCTGTGACTTGTAGAAGAAGCTTGTCAGAAGATTTAAGTTGCCTTGTACTAGATTGGGGTTGAAGAAGGTTTTGGAGAGAGGGACACTTTTCAGATTGATATACTATTCTGTGGGCTGTTGTAAGGTGGGTGAGGGTAAGACGGTTAGGTAAGCCAATTTAGATGCTGTAAAGCATTACAATGATGTCTTCTATATGGGGAGTTGCTAGCAAAGATAGCAATCTTGTTACAGTGTCTAGTCTTGCTAGATCAGTTTTCTTTAAGTTAGAGAAAATAGCAAAGGCACAGAGGAGGGGAGATAGCAAATGTGTCCTAGCAATACACTGTCTAGTGAGTGAGATACGGCTTTGATCTGTTAAGTGAGCCTAGTTTTGTGTGGAATTTCTTTATAGTAGTTGACAGATGTTCATCAAATTTCATGTTATTGTCAATTGTGACGCCAATTAGATTGCAATTTGACAATGGTTCAATTTTTGTGTTGTTAGAAGAGTATATCAGGAAGGGAGAAAAGTGGTTAGTGGGCTCGTTATTTAAGAATATCATTAATTTTGTCTTATTGGGGTTCAGTATTAGTTGGGAGGTAGTATGTCAATATTCCACTGCCGAGAATGAGAGCCTTTTTTTTTTCTTGGAGTTTAGCGAGTGAGGGGGTTGCACAGATGAGTGAGGAGTCATCAGTGTATTATACGATTGTGGCTAGGTCAGTAGCTGTGTGCAGATTGCTAGTGAAGATACTGAATAGGAATGGACCTAGAATTGAGCCCTGAGGTACACCTAAAGTAATGTAAGGGAGAATTCAGTTTTCCATTAGCAGCTTGATATCGGTCTGAAAGGTAGTTGTGAAACCACTGCAGGACAGAATGGCTTAGTTGTAGGGACTGGAGAGTTCATGTAAAAGTTTCTGGTGGGAGATGGTGTCAAAGGGTGTTGACATGGCTAGGAATACTGAGGAGACTAACTGTCCTTTATTTCTGAGTTGGTTAATGGTGTCTGTAAAGCTCAGAGGAGCTGTGGTGTTGCTGTGATTTGGTCGAAAGCGTATTAGAAGATTATTGGAAAGTATGTGATTCATGAGTTGAAAGTGAATGCATTTTTATAAAATTTTAGATAAGGGTGACAGAATTGCGATTGTTCTGAAGTTAGAAAGGTCTGTACAGGTTCCTCCTTTATGGAAGGGTATTATGTAGGATGTTTTCCAGATACTGGGAACTTGGCACTCAGTTAAGGATTGGGTGACCAATATGGAGACTGGGTAGGCTAGGACATCAGTAGCTAACTTAAGGTATTCAGCAGGTAGTTTTGTCGGCAGCAAGGGTGGTAGATTTACGTTTGTGAAGCATTTTTATAGTACTAGTTTGAATGGGCTTTAAGGAAAAGTTGTTAAGATGTTCCATTAGATTCAAAAAGGGACTGTTAGTGGTGTGATGTTATTTGTTTTTTGTTAGGTTTAGTATGGAGTTGGTGAAGTAGGTGTTAAAATAAGTGGCTATACTATCCTTTGAATCTGTGGTGGAGGTCGGTGGGTAGGTGGTCACTTATGCTACCTGGTAGACATATTGATGGACTGGTGAGTAATAGTTTGCTGCTTAATGTCCAATCAAGTATTGACTGTCTGTTTTTTTTTTTTTTTTGTTTTGTTTTTTTACTCAAGATGGGGGATTTATTATGTGGGAGAATCCGTACAAGTTTCTAAAGTTTGTGGGACTATCTGAGATCCAAGTTAGCCAGTCTAAATTGAAGTCTCCCATGACAATGCTTTCCTGAGAGAAGGATGTGGATGACCAATGGATGAATTCTTCAATAATGGCAGGGTCATTGCCATGAAGGATGTAAACTGCAATTATTATTATAAATTTGTTGGAGTTTAACTCTACTGTTGTAATTAGCATTTTGGCATTATTTACTTTTGGTGGTTTTGGATCCAGATATTATAGCGTTAGTGTGTTCTTATAAATTATTGCTATCCCTCCTCTATGTTTATTAAGTCTGTCTAGTCTACAGATGTTATAGCCTTGGGGTAGAATCTCATTATCATTTGTTGGAGGTTTTAGCCATGTTTCTGTTAAGATAGTTATGTCTGGGGAGCAGAGAGACAGGGGATGCATGAAATTCAAGATTTTTCAACATTTTTACAACCTTCTTCATGAAGCTTCAACATTAATAGGAAAAAAAGGTGTTCTGATTACCACATAACTGAATGTAAAGTGGCAGACAGATAGCTGTGATACCACTGAAGGGAACATTCAGAGAGGTCTACTGAGGACAGCTTTGGTAATAAAAAAAAAAAAAAATCTTTTATGGCAGGAAACAAGCATTGTCCAAGAACAAAACTTTAAATGAAAGCATGCCAAACAGACAACGTAAGTCAATGGTAACGCAAACAGCTGTTAGCCTTAGGTGAAACTGTCCAAGGACAAATGCTCAGTGACATTCCACCCCAGATGGTGGATCCAACAGCCTCTATTTCATATATACCCATAATGAATATTTTCTATCATGGTTCCCGTCCTATTCCAATGGTTCTCCTTCTTATTTTCATTAATCATGGTTTATTTTCTCCCATCTATTGCCCCCTACACACACACACACACACACACACACACACACACACATGCACATAGTCGTTCAAGTTTACTGTTAAAACAGACTCCCACATCTGACATGCAGAAATTACAGTGACAAATTAAACGTGATCATATAGTAAGATACTACATATTGCTACAATTCAGCATGCAGTGCAGCAATTACAATACAATCTAGAATGAACAATACAGATGAAATCAATAAAGCCAAGCTACTTGCAGTTTCAACTACAGGGAACAAATGACTGAGCTGACCAAACATCTTCCAGCTGCAGGCCACTAATGTTAACAAAATTCAGTCCACAAATTAATATTTTTACACCCTACCTGTCCAGAACAGAAGAGAAATAAGCACATGTTGTATTCAAAGTCTATTGCCTGCTCTCCAGCAACAAATAATCTCAACCATCCATCATCTAAGCCCAAGAGGAGTGCATATGGAGTCAGATGCTGAGCAGAATAGGCATCTCTGTCTACTGCTGCCATTTGCATTATTTTACTCACCAATGCAACCCAATATTAAAAAAAAAGCAAGCAGTTATTTTCTAAGGCAATGTCTAACTTAATTGACACAATTAGCCTGGCCTTTTGAATATAATTCAATGGTGCCTATACTGTCAAAGCAGTTCAAAAACAAAAATAAAAGTTATGTACTCACCATAACTATGCATTTGTGTTGTCTATTTTCATCCTTCCTTAACCAGTGGGTCTTGGATCTGACCTCTGATCTGACTTTGGCCACTTCATTAGACTTTGGCTCTGTAACTGGAGCTCCTACCCTTACCCATAATCCTATCGTCTCTTGAATTACCTCAGATCAAGTTTGCCCTCTACTCAGCCTACCAATATATACCAAAAGTATACCAGAGTGTCAGCATAGTCTAAATTAAATTGCATATCAACTACAGCAGAAAGGATGAGGAGGAGGAAGAAAAGACTGCAGCTCATGTAACAAGGCTGACAGGAAATACTCCCCTGCACATACTATGAGCCCATATGAAAGGAGCTTATATAGTAGGAAGGGGGCTGGAAGGTTGAGGAAGGACGAAACAGACAACACAGAAGCATACTTACGGTGAGTACACAACTGATGTTGTCTTTTCGTCCATTCCTCAATGGATGGGACACAGTCCTCAGATACAGTAACCCTGGGTGGTTCTCAAGGAAGGATATTCTGGAGTACAGCAGAGCCAAATGCTGCCCTATTCCTAGATAAGATGTCCAATTTGTAATGGGATATAAAGGTTATGAGCACTAGACCAAGTAGCAGCTGCACAAATATCATCTACAGAAGCTCTGGACCAAAAAGCAGATGATGTGGCCAAAGATCTGGTGGAATGAGCCTTAGGCAGTTTAGGTAATGTCAGCCCTTTTATTCTTGTATACAAATATAATGTCAACCCTTTATTCTTATATACAAATGAAATGCAATCAGTGAGCCATCTAGCTAAAGTTACCTTTGATATTGCCTTACCAAATTTAGTTTTGGAAACGAAACAAACATTTGGTTTAATTTACTGAAACATTTAGCCCTATGAATATATAGAATCTAAGTTGTCTATGAACATCCAACAGGTAAAATATGTATTTTCCCTTGTTGGAAAATTTTGAAAAGAAAACAGATTGATGGACTGGTTGACAGTTGTCTGACACCATCTTGGGTAGAAAAGAAGGATTAGTCCGACAGTATAACCTATCCTTATGAAAAATCAGATACGGTGGCTGGGAAGAAAGCACCCGGAGTTCTGATACTCATCTAGCAGATGTAATAGCGACTGAGAAAAGTGATTTCCATGATAAGAACTTTAAGTCTACCTTGGCTGAAGGTTATAGGGAGGCTGAGTCAAAGCATGAAGAAAGAATAGTTGTATAAAATCTTACCATAACCTTAGATGTCCTTTTTCATGTTGCAGTTTGCTTAGTGTGGGATTCTCCATCTCAGGCAACCCAAATGTTGGCGCCTATACAAAGACTTAAACCTGGCTGCTGTAGGTGCATGGGATGTCACATGTAAGGCCATAAACCAGGGACCTTAAATGTGACGTCTGTATACACAGACCTCAGAACTTAAATACCCAGTCAGACAGTCCCATAGAGAATAACAAGAGGGGTCAGCCAGAGGTGCAAAGTAACATATGCGGGCTAGTGTGTCCCTGATGCAGGGTAGAGCCTTGGAATGCCCTACAGGTATGTCACTAGTCCAAAAGGGTAGGTGGGTGGGAAGGAATACTGCAACATGGAAGAGAAGGACATCTAAGGTTATGGTAAGATTTTACACAACAACTGTATGTTCTTCTATTCCTATGTTGCAGTACTCAGTGTAGGAGAGTGCCACAGCTTAATTAGAGGGAAGGGTGGAGGTAGAAGTAGCTGATTCCACAAATCCCTGCAGGACTGCTCTAGCAAACCCTGCCTGGGCTCTGGAGATGTGATCCAATTTGTAGTGTTTGGTGAAGGTGTGAACTGTGGACTAGGTGTCTGCTTCCAGGATGGAGGCTGTGTCCAAGCCTTTGAGAAAGGCTTTGGAAGTTGCCACGCCCCTGGTAGTGTGTGCTCTTACCCCCTGGGGTTAAGTGCTGTCCATGGTGGAAGTAGCAAAAGGAAATAGTTTTCCTGATCCAACAGGAAATGGTTTGCTTGGAGACTGCCTTGCCCAGGGCCCTAGGTTGGAAGGAAACAAATAGCTGGGTTAGATTTTCTGATGGGTTTAGTTTTGTCTAGGTAGAATCTTAGTTGTCTGTGCACATTCAGGGAATGGAAGATCCTCTCACTGTCATTGGCTGGAGAGGGGAAGAAGGTGGGCAGGTGAATGGATGGGTTTAGGTACAGTTCGTTGACCACTTTAGGCCTGAAGGATGGGTTAGTGCGTAGGATCACTCTATGCTTATGGAAGGTAGTGTAGGGAGAACAGGCCATAAGGGTTTGCAACTCTGACACTCTTCTAGCTAAGGTAATGGCTACCAGAAGTACAGTTTTCCATGTACACATTTGTAGGGTAGCAGCACTAGCTGGTTCAAATGGGGCCAGTGTTAGTTTTTCCAAAACTAAATTTAGGTCCCAGGGGGTTGAGATGGGTTTTCTTGGTGGTCTGATGTGCAAGACCCCTTTCAGGAATAGTTTGACATCTAGCCTGGACAGTAAAAGGGGGTCTAGTGATAGATAAGCTGAAATAGCTGATAGGTGGACTTTCACAGAAGAGTACGAAAGACCATCCTTAATGAGTTCACACACATAGGTAAGGACTAGGGGGGTGTCTGCCTGGCAGGGGTCCCTGTCCTTATGGAGACAGCAACTGGAGAATCTTTCCCATTTTGATATGTAGGATTTCCTAGTAGTAGGTTTCCTGGCCTCCCTCAGGACTAAAAGCACGTCCTCTGAGTAGTGGTGTCTGACAGGTATTAGAAGTTTATCATCCAGACTGTTAGGCCTAACATATGCTGGTGAGGATGAATCAGAGTTCCCTTTTGTTGTGTGAGAAAGTCCACCTTGTGGGTTAACTTGTGGTGATTGCCTTTGGCTAATGAGAGAAGTAGGGGGAACCAGTGCTGCCCTTGGCCAGTACGGAGTCGCCAGCAAGATTTTTGGCTTGTCCTTCCCGACTTTCAGGAGGACTTTCTGAATGAGAGGGAAGGGTGGGAAAGCATATAGAAACTGTCCCTTCCATGCAACGCTGAAGGCATCTACCCTCCAGGCTAGTGGAGAGTGGTCTTTGGTGCAGAATATTTCCAACTGTATGTTTTGGGGGGAGGCAAACAGATCTACCTGAGGTGTGCCCCACCAATGGACAATGTCTAGAAAGGTATCCCTGTTCAACATCCACTTGTGCTGTAGAGAGGATGTTCTGCTGAGAATGTCCACTTGTTTGTTGTCCTGATTGGGGTTATATGTTGCCTGGAGGGTTAAGCTATGCCTGGAGGCAAGGTCCCAAATTTGTAAAGTCATCCTGCATAGGAGGTAGGCCTTGGTCCCTCCCTGTTTGTTGAGAAACCACATGACTGTGGTGTTGTCTGTGAATATCTGAAGGGGGCCTGGTTGCAGGATAGGAAGGAAGGCCTTCAGGGCAGAAGGAACTGCTGTTATTTCCCTTACATTGACATGCTTCTTTTGGAGGATAGGCTTCCATGCCTCCTGTACCATGTAACCTTTCATGGTAGCCCCCCACCCTAGGTCTAAAGCATCTGTGTGCATATGCTGGGTTGGGGAGGGTGTTTGTAGTGGAAGGCCTGGGTTCAAGAAGTATTTGACGGATCCACCACCTTAGTTCTGCTTTGAGGCTGGGCAGGAGAGTAATTTATTGCTCAAGGGGATGTTGGTGTTGTGACCACACATTTTTTAGGTACCAGTGGAGCTTTCACATGTGCATTCTGGCTAGGGGCAGCATCAGGATGGTGGCTGCCATGAGTCCCAGGATCCACAGGAATTGTCTTGCAGATATCTGATGAACCTGTAATAAGTTTTGAAAGTGAGGGGAGAGTGACAAAACTTTGTCCTGAGGGAGGAAAGCCCGCATCAGATCTGTTCTGATCCTGCGGCCTAGAAAGATTTTGTTCTGCTGTGGGGTCAAGGATGATTTTAGGAGGTTGAGGATGAATCCCAAGCTCTGAAGTAGGGAAGCAGTGAACTTCAGATGGTTTTAGAGGGTGTCCTATGCTTCTGCTAGAATGAGGATGTTGTCTAGGTAATTTAGTTCTGCAGAAAGCTATGGCTGGGGCTAGGCATTTTGTAAATACCCTGGGTGTAGACAAACGAACGGGCAAGGCTGTAAATTGAAAATGAGAACAGAGCACAGTGAAACGCAGGAATTTCCTGTTGGAGGGTTTTATGGGAATATGGAGATATGCTTCCTTTAGATCTAGCATGACCATAAAGGCCTGGACTGGCAGTAAAGGAAGAAGGGTTTGAAGAGATAACATTCTGAAGAATGGAACTTTAGGAAAAGGTTTAGAAAGAATAAGTCCAGTATTGGTCTCCGAGGGCCACCCTTTTTGGGGACCAGAAAAAGTATTTTGTAGAAGCCTTTTTCTTCTGTCCTGGAGGGACAGGTTCTATGGTTCCTAATCTGAGAAGGTCTTGCAGTATGTAAGGGATGAGATGAAGTTGATTTCTGGGGAGGAAAGGAATGCCCCTTTGAAGGGGCTTTTCCTTTCAAGTAAGGACATATCCATTTTGTACGACTGCCAGTACTCAGCTGTCAGATGTGGTGCATTTCCAGACGGGAAGGCGGGCTGACAAGGGGAGGTGGGCAAGGCAGTCACGCATTGTTGGGTCCACTTCTATCCTGAAAAAGTTGTCCTGGACTGGGTTATGAGGCAACAGGTCTGGAGGAGGTTTGCCTCCTGGTTCCTCTCCTATGCCTGGAAGAGGAAGGGGGGCCTCTTGACAAAGATAGTCTTAGCAGGGTAATTCCTGTAATATTTTGGGATGGGAGACACAAACGTTTGATGTCTTGGAGCTCCTTACTTTTTTCCTGCAGGTTTTTGAAAAGGTCTGCAGACTGCTTACCAAACAGGAGGTTGAGGTCTAATGGAGGGTCTAGGATTCTGGACTTGAAATCCTCTGGTAGGGGTTGGAGCCATAGCCAAGAGTATCTGCGGAGTACTGATGCAGAGGCAGCAGACCTAGCAGAGGCCTCTGCTGCATTGTAACTGCATCTAATCGAATATCTGACTACCTGGGAAGCCAGGGATAGTTTAGATGCTATCTCAGATTTGGTGGGATAGTCAGGTGTGGACGTCAACAGAGTAGAGGCTTGTGTAACAAGGTCCAAGGCATACTTAATCATGTAGGTTTGACAGTTGATAGCTCTGAAGGCCAGGGTGGAGGAGGTGTAACCCTTTTTTCCTATCCTGTAAATGCTTTCGTTATCCTTATCAGTGGTCAGAAGAGATGCTGAAGGTATCAGTCTAGATTGCTTATCAGGGTTTATAACAATTACAGCAGGGTTTACCAGGGGTGGCTTAACAAGGAATTTCTGTTCATCTGGAACTTTGAAGAACCTGTCAGGTCTCTTAGGGGCTTGATGGTTGTGAACCTGGGTTCTTTGATGCTGAGGTGAAAGCATCAAGGTAAGCAGGGATGACAGGTGGGATAGCTGAAGGCGAAGGGGATTCCACTTGGAGAAGTTCAAAGTACCTCCTCTGAGTGTCAGTCATTTGGGAAGTGTCCCATTTAAAATATTCTTTCATTTTTGTGATAGTCTCCCAAAGGTGATATCCTCTGGTGGAGAGTCCCTTTCTATGTATTCCTCATCTGGTGAATAGTATTCAAAGGGGGAGGCAATTTGTGAGGAGTAGGAGACAGATTAATCAGAAGATGAGAAGTAGGGTTCCTGTTCTTCCTCTCCTTCTTGGGCAGTAAGCAAAGGGATAGAAGTGGCAAAAGCAGGCCTGGGACTAAGCACTGGAATAGTGGAGGGGAAAAGCAGTTGTGAGCTGAAGGGTCATGAAGGCCTGCATCAAAGAACTGGTGAATGACTGCTAGTCTGGGACTCCTTCAGGAGGTCGAGTCTGGTGCTTTGTTTTTTTTTTTTTTACTTTTTAAAGGCACTGGCCTCAGTGAAGGCCTGGGTTCAACAGCCTGGGAAACGGTAGGGGTTTCAGGCAGAGGTATCCCGGTAGGTCATCCGACGATATCTGGTTCCCCCTCAACATCGGTAGGAACCGATGTCAGGGCCATCTCCGTGGATGTGCTAGCTGTTACTCCAGAAAGCAGCTTCCTTGAGGGGAGCCGAAGTAGACGGTTCTGTTAGATACCCCTCAACCCCATATTGGAATCTGGTGAGACATCCGATGGTGGAAAGGCACAGGAAGTAGGCCTGGAAACCTTGGCCTTTTTCCATGGTGAGCCCGTCGAAGTGGCCAGTTTGGGATCCATCCTGAGAGCAAGTTTTTTGAGCCTCTGTTTTTTTAAATATAAGTTAAGGGCGGCCAGACAGCTACGGAGGGTCTTGAGTACAAAGGATTGACAAATGGAGCAAGCGCTGTGGTCATGCTCCCGGTCTAGACAGAAGACGCAGCAGCTGTGTGTATCTTTATGCAGTATCTGAGTCCCACATTGGCATTTACCCTTCTTAGCTGACATCGGCTAATGGTAACTACAACAAACCAAGCTCAAGAAAAAAAGCAAAAAAATCCCCAATGGGGTACTTAGCTTTAGAAGTCTTCAAGTAGAGGAGCAAAGAGATCGATGTAATGTCGACTGCGGCTGAAAAGTTCTGGGGTCTGTACGTGCAGACGTCAAATTTAAGGTCCCTGGTTTAAAGCCCTACATGTAACGTCCCACGCACCTATAGCAGACAGGCTTAAGCTTTTGTATAGGAGCCGACGTTTGGGTCGCCTGAGGCACAGAATCCCAAACTAAGAATACTGCAACACAGGAATAAGGACATGTACTGTTAAATAACATGGAAGAGTGGGGTCCTTAACAGGAGGTCACAATAAAAAGGTGTCTAAGAAAGGCCTTACATAACCTCAGAGAGGCCAAAGAAGAATGTTTTTTGTCTACTTAGATATTAGAAATTTCAGCAAGTTGGACCTTAAATGTTGAGTAATTAGCTCCATTATTGAAAATAAAAGCAAAAATGTCAAGAACAGCTGCAGTAGTTGAGGTGAAAAGGGTCAAATTGTCTATGGAGGGCCTAAATGGAGAACCTTTTCATTTGCTCTTATAAATCTTTCTGGGATGACGTAAGGATGTGACGAACTGAGGAAGAAAACTGGAAGTGGAGAAACCATGCGGTCAACTTGAGGTTTTAAACACCTGGGTGAGGTATCCTGGATGTCTGGGAAAGAAGGTCCTGAGAAGGCACCAACACCAAGGAAAGGAGACCACACTTGTCAAGACCATAATGGCACAATGTGTATTACCTTGCACTTCCATTCCACTGAAATGCCTTCTGAAGAAACTTGGGAATGAGAGAGATGAGTGGGAAGACAGAGGAGACCAGGAGATCAAGTGTGAATGAGACAGTCTCTTGATGACTCCCCCTCTTTAGGGATCAGGGCAAAGTACCTGCTGCATATGGAACTGGGGGAAGCAAAGAGGTCACAGCACGGTTGGTCCCATTGGCAAAAAATCATTTCCGCCATTAAACGATTGACAGACCACTTGTGAGGAAGTAAGGTGGACCTGCTCAGTTTGTTGGACTTCCCTGGAATATGTGTTGCTAACAGAGAGGGGCCAGAAGAGATTGCCCATTACCACACTCTCACTGCCTCTCTACACAGATGATAGGACCATTTTACCCTCTGTTTCTTTATGTACCAGACCACCGGCAAGTTGTCTGTCTGTCTGAACAGCAAAATCTCTAGAGGGAGAACATCTTGAAATGCCTGCAACACCAATAGGATTGCTCTCATTTCTACGACACTGATTTGAAGACTGACCTTTAACTGAGACCATGTGCCTTGGACCTTCCTTCTCAAGTAATGCTGCCCCCCATCCTAAAAGCATCTGTTGTTACTGTGGCCTTGGGCATAGGAAGAATTAAAGGGCAGCCCAGAGATACTTCTTATGTGTGACTCCACCGGGTTATGTGTTGTCTACAAATATTTGCAACTTACACAGGAGTAGTCAGAGGGTGACATCCTACTGACCACTGTATCGAAAGGGTTCATTGCAATACCTTCATGTAAAATCTGGCTAACGATACCACCACCACTACTGAAGCCACCACTGACCTGAGAAAACGTAATACCAGCCTGCCAGGAGAGGAAGGAATAGAGAAAATGTGTGATGCTTAGCTCTGCAGATTGTTTAACCTTGTCTGTGGCAAGCTTGTAATCTGCGTCACCATATGCGGATGAGCACCGATGAATTTGAGGGCGTGAGTGGGCAAGAGGTGATACTTGGTGTAGTTCACTGCGATTCCTAGTTGAAGGCATTGTCAGAGCAAGTACTCCCTGTCCAGAATCAGTACAGGTTTGGTGGAAACAGAAAAAAGTCAGTTGTGGAGGTAAGGCAACACCCAAAATCCCAATGGTCTCAAGTGAGCTGCGACCACTGCCATGCACTTCAACTCCCTGTGGGCTGTTGATGGAAAGTAACTGGATTAATCAGCAACACAGCAGACTAAATAAAACAAATCTTCTCATTTATTGTACAAAAGTAACGTTTTTTATTCTTAAATACAAATTGAGGGTAATTGCCCACCACATTTGTTGTTTCCTCATCAATCAAAAGCATATGCCAATTCTGGTATATAACAGTTTGAAATTTGCTCACGTCCATACTATAAGGTAAAACCATAGGTATAACTGGTAATGTTCTATGCTTACTATTCACCATTTCTTTTGTTGCTCTATCAGAGTAATAAGGTCTTGCTCTACCACCCCTCTCCCTATTCACTTGCAAGTAGGCTCTATTGATTTTGCCTTCATTATAACCTTTTTCCAGAAATCCTGCTTTCAAATTAACTTCATTTTCAACCTCATGGTCCTTGGCAACACAGGCGAGAAACTCTCATAGCCTGTCCTTTTATGATGTTACAAAAGGTATTGGGACTGTGCATACTATCCCTGTGTAGGAAGGCAGGGCAGTAGCACTGTTTCCTATGCAGTTTAGTTAGTCAATTCATATCTTCCCTATATACGGTAACATCTAGGAAGTCTATACTATCAGGGGAACAATTTAAAGTGAATTTCAAAAATACACTAAGTTGTATTAATATGGAACTGAAACAACTTCAGTTCTTCCTCATTACCTTTCCATAAAATAAAAAAGATTATCCACAAACCATCTATAAAAGGCTATCTGTGGATTTATTAGCATATGCTCAAGTTCCCATGCGACCATTACCAGATTTGCATAGATATTGGCACAACTAGTGCCCACTGCAACTCCCGAACGTTGTCTGTAACATCTCTCTTTGAACATGAATATATTGTTTTCAAGCACCAATTCTAGCAGCATACAAATAAAGTCTATCTTATCCAAGGATAACTGACCCTGTCTTATCACTGCTTTCACCATATTTATTCCTTCCTCATTGGGTATACTAGTAAACAATGAAACTACATCTAAGGTAGTTAGTATAATCCCAGTAGATTTATCCAAGACTTTCTCTCATACAGGTATGCCAAAAATTTTTCAGTGTCCTTTAACACATATGTAAAATCTTTAGTTCACTATCCAAATATATGGAAATAGGTTCT
Organism: Protopterus annectens; assembly: GCF_019279795.1. Classification (NCBI taxonomy): domain Eukaryota; kingdom Metazoa; phylum Chordata; order Ceratodontiformes; family Protopteridae; genus Protopterus; species Protopterus annectens. The sequence goes on from NC_056735.1 coordinate 1,860,080,016, forward strand.
GTTAACCAACCTGCCCCTACCACAATCGGCCTAAACTTTGGTATTACTGGATCTTTATGGATTTTTGGGAGGCCATGTAACTGTGGGATAAGTGGATATTCAACAGTGCAATACTGTAAAAGGTCCTTGGTCAATAGCCCCATGCACATACTCTCATGTAAAACATTTGCAATGCTATATTGCATACCAGCTATTTCAATAGGCACTTCCTCATACACATTTACTTCTGACATCTCTTGCATAGTATTGTAGTAATAACTGGAATCTAGACCTACTATTGGACCTACTTTATCCGAAGGCTGTATTACAATACTCTCATTACATCACAAGTTATATAATGCTTTCCTTTCATTCAATGTTAAGTTATGACTTTGCTCTTTCTGAAAATAATTAATGCTGTGATTATTACTATAAATTGCATTTCCGCAAGCCTTTAAAAAGGTTTCTACATTATAAGGTAAAACTGGTACATACACACTATTTTTCTTAAAATGACTATTGCACTTTAAATCATTACTACTCAATTGCAATTTCAATGCTACATTGTGTGCAAACATAAGTAGTGCCAACAAAATTTCACTAATGTCCATAGCACTAGTTGGAATAAAATGTAAACCTTTGTTCAGCAAAGTTTTTTCTGCTGCTGTTAGTTTGTACCTTGAAATGTTCATCATCAGGTTTCCTGACCCCACATCTTCTTTAGGGTATGCATCTGTTGCTGTACTGGCACTTCCTTGCATTTCTGACCTCGATAGACATCCTTCTCCATCGATTTCCTTCTTCCTGGACAAATAGGGAGTGGTAGAACTGGAAAAACCTGCTGCCTTCCCCCTTCCATATTGATTTTACGTCTCACTATGTTCGCCACTGCCTGGTTATTTAGCTGAGCCTCTCGACATGGCATCCGATGGACCTACGATCGGCATTGAATACACAGATGCCATGTGCTTAGGTAAAGTGCCGCCCCCCCGTCTAATGGTTGATTTACTGATTCCCTTCCTTCCATGGCCCCATTGGTTGTCTCTTCAGACCTCGTTCGGAGCTCCTCCTTCTGTCTCACCATACCCATCAAGGGATGGAACACACCTTCTCCTCTGCTGATTGGTTCCCCATGGTTGTTGTGAAGAGCTATTGGAGGACCTCATATTTTTTTAATTACGATTAGTTAGTGGTTGTTCTGTTGAGTGTGCAGGTCTCGGCCAAGTGAAAACATGTTGGTTCTCAATCTGTGACATCCCTCACCAACTTTTCTTTTTATACTCTAAAAGGCGTGCTTCATAGCGTAGCACTTTATCAATTAGATCTTGTAAGAATATCTCAGTTGCAGCTTCGCCATACATTTCCATCAATTCCTGTTGCTGCCGGCGAATTTTATCACTCAATTCCTGTTATAATGGTAAAAAGAAATCCAGCAATATTTGAATATACGCTCTACTCGTACCCAAGTTTATTTTTTTGCCACATTGCCAAGAGACTAGGGTATGTACTGCCATATGTTGGCATAGTCAAGACTCTTGAGTCCTCGAGGGACGACATTTAGATTCAAGCAAGCTTCAAAATGAAATCTTTGGCATTGAAGCTGCTTGAATATATACAAGTCATTTTAAATGTCTCTCTTGTTCGTTGTTATTATTACTAACCATTTCTTGATTCACTCTCACCACTTCTGCTTCTAGAAGTGGATTAGTGCTGTTCACCAGTAGACCCACAAGTCTTCTATCCACATTCACCTCGTTCACAATGCCTTTCACACCTGCCACAGCACCTTCCATCATCCTAGTTGCCCAGCAGAGGTAATGGTAAAAACGACCCAAATAGTTCAAAGCAGTCCCCAAAAGCAGATACAGCAAACTCCAAAAGTCAAACTTGCCCTTGATGGAAGGTAAACGGATTAATCAGCAACACAGCAGACTAAATAAAATCTTCTCATTTACTGTACAAAGGTAAAGTTTTTATTCTTAAATACAAATTGTGGGAAATTGCCCAACAGATTTGTGGTTTCCTCATCAACCAAAAGCATATGCCAATTCTGGGATATAATATTTTGAAATTTGCTCACATCCATACTATAAGGTAAAACCAGAGGTATAACTGGTAATCTTCTATGCTTGCTATTCACCATTTCTTTTGTTGCTCTATCAGAGTAATAAGGTCTTGCACTACCACCCCTCTCCCTATTCACTTGCAAGTAGGCTCTATTGATTTTGCCTTCATTATAACTTCTTTCCAGAAATCCTGCTCTCAACTTAAATTCACTTTCAAACACATGTTCTTGGCAACAAAGGTGAGATACTCTCATAGCCTCTACTTTTATGATGTTACAAAAGATATTGGGACTGCGCATACTATCCCTTTGTAGGAAGGCAGGGTGGTAGCACTATTTCCTATGTACCCAAAAACCAATTGTGGCAGCCGTGCTTGATAGCTACAGTACTTTTTATTATTTTGTTGCTTCTAAAGTTGCAACATTGTTCGTTGTATTAGCATTCATACCAATATGAACTCTAGTAGTAGTAGCAGCTTGACCATTAGGAATAGATGCCGAAGTAGTCAGTGAAGCTAATCGATGGTTAGGTGTATTTTGTACTGCTGTTGACATACCGGCATTACTGTTCATGTTAGTTAAAAGTCCACTAGACACATACTGCTGCTGTTGATGTTGTTCGCTATGCAAACCGCTAAGTGAATCCACTTTCTCAGTCAGTCTTTCAACCTGTTGTGCTATGGCTTGCACTATGCCTATTAATCCATTGTTTCCCTCTGTTTTGCTCTCAGTTGAAGAAAAAAGTTCTGGTGTAGCATTTAGCTGGTTGGTTGCCATGATACAAACTCCACAATATACAGATAACACAAATAAAACTTCGAACCCAAAAACCAGTCGTGGCAGCCGTGCTTGATAGCTACAGTACTTTTTATTATTTTGTATTTTGTTGCTTCTAAAGTTGTAACATTGTTCGTTGTATTACCATTCATATCAATATGAACTCTAGTAGTAGTAGCAGCTTGACTGACTGAGAAAGTGGATTTGCTTAGCGGTTTGCATAGTGAACAACATCAACAGCAGCAGTATGTGTCTAGTGGACTTTTAACTAACATGAACAGTAATGCCGGTATGTCGACAGCAGCACAAAATACACCTAACCATCGATTAGCTTCACCGTCTACTTCGGCATCTATTCCTAATGGTCAAGCTGCTACTACTAATAGAGTTCATATTGGTATGAATGGTAATACAACAAACAATGTTACAACTTTAGAAGCAACGAAATAATAAAAAGTACTGTAGCTAGCAAGCACGGCTGCCACGATTGTTTTTTGGGTTCGAAGTTTTATTTGTGTTAACTATTTCCTATGTAGTTTAGTTAGCCAATTCATAGCTATGTGATTTTACATATGTGTTAAAGGACACTAAACAATTTTTGTTAGACCTGTATGAGAGAAAGTCTTGGATAAATCTACTGAGATTATACTAACTACCTTAGATGTAGTTTCATTGTTTACTAGTATACCCAATGAGGAAGGAATAAATATGATGAAAGCAATGATAAGATAGGGTCAATTATCCTTGGATAAGATCGACTTTATTTGCATGCTGCTAGAATTGGTGCTTGAAAACAATATATTCAGGTTCAAAGAGAGATGTTACAGACAACGTTGGGGAGTTGCAATGGGCACTACTTATGTCAATACCTATGCAAATCTGGTAATGGTAGCATGGGAACTTGAGCATATGCTAATGAATCCACAGATAGCCTTTTATAGATGGTTTATGGATAATCTTTTTTATTTTATGGAAAGGTAATGAGGAAGAACTGAATTTGTTTCAGTTCCATATTAATACAACTTAGTGAATTTTTGAAATTCACTTTAAATTGTTCCCCTGATAGTATAGACTTCCTAGATGTTACCGTATATAGGGAAGATATGAATTGGTTAACTAAACTACATAGGAAACAGTGCTACCGCCCTGCCTTCCTACACAGGGATAGTATGCACAGTCCCAATACCTTTTGTATCATCATAAAAGGACAGGCTATGCCAGTATCTCGCCTTTGTTGCCAAGAACATGTGTTTGAAATTGAACTTAAGTTGAGAGCAGGATTTCTGGAAAGAGGTTATAATGAAGGCAAAATCAATAGAGCCTATTTGCAAGTGAAAGGGGAGAGGGGTGGTAGAGCAAGACCTTATTACTCTGACAGAGCAACAAAAGAAATTTTGAACTGTAAGCATAGAAAATTACCAGTTATACCTATGGTTTTACCTTATAGTATGGACATGAGCAAATTTCAAAATATTATATCTCAGAATTGGCATATGCTTTTGGTTGATGAGGAAAACACAAATGTGGTGGGCAATTACCCACAATTTGTATTTAAGAATAAAATACTTTACCTTTGTACAATAAATGAGAAGATTTGTTTTATTTAGTCTGCTGTGTTGCTGATTAATCCATTTACCTTCCATCAAGGGCAAGTTTGTTTGACTTTTGAAGTTTGCTGTATCTGCTTTTGGGGACTGCTTTGAACTGTTTGGGTCGTTTTTACCATTCCCTGTGGGCTGTGATGAGACCAAAGGCAGGGCTCTGAACTGATATTGACTGGCTTCTAGCAGGAAGTATAGGTATTTCCTGGAGTACCTGTCTATTTTGATATGACAATACGCATCCTGGAGATCTACGTAGCACATCCAATTGTCCTTCCTCAGCAGCAGCACAATGGACTGAACTGTGACCATCTTGAACTTCAAGTGTTTGACAAACTGATTCAGATTGTTGAGATCCAAAACTGGTCTTGGGTCCTGTCAACTTAGGCACTAAATAGAACCTCAAATAAGTTCCAGAACTTTGCTGGTCTGGGGGGGGGTGACCACCTGGATGACTTTTTTTTCCCCCCAGCAGCTTTTTTATTTCTATGGCTGCTGCCTTCCCCTGACTGGCTGGAATGTTGAGAACTCTTCTGGTCTGTTGGGAAGGTAGAAGGAAAAATGGTATGCAAAAACCTCTAGATGCTATTCTGTGCACCCAAGTATCTGTGGTAATGGCTGTCCAGGCTTCTGGGTGCAGAGATAAGAGCGCCGCACCCTGATTGCCTCCAGAGTGCAGGAGTCAGGCAACCCTTCAAGGATGATGAAAGAGTTTCTCAGGAAAAACAACCTCTGAAGCCCTGATGTTGTGGGCCATCTCTGCCATGGGGGAAATGTCTTCCATTAGCGTTCCCTCCTCTGCCATTGGGGGGGGGTCTGTCTTTGTTGGGGTCCTGGGATGACCCTTGTGTCTTATGGAACCACATCTTTCTACATTCTTCCTGGTTCCAGGAGTAAGTCCTTTCAGGGGTATAAAAATGCATCCCTATGGTAGATAACACCTTCCCATCCTGTTAATTCTGGGAGACAGCTTCCTTCACCTTACGGCCAAAAAAGGTGCATCCCTCAAAGGCAGTACTGATGAATGATATCTTGAAGGATTTTTCAAAGTCACAAAGGCACATCCAGGTGTGCCTTCTTACAGCAATTTCTGAACCTGCGGCTCTCAAAGCTCTTTCTGAGGCATGAGAAATTAGCCTCATGGAGGCATTTGAAAGGGACTGGAGGGCAGTCATTTGCAAAAAAACTGTCTTCTTGTCCTCTACAGACATGGACCTTGAGAGGGTATTGGAAAGCTCCTTTATCAAGTCCCCTAAAATCTCGTAATGTGTGCCAAATAGTTCAGTGACCTGAGGGCAAAGGTCACCGAAGCATAAACACACTTCTCAAATCTGTCCAGCACCCTGTACTCTCTATTCGAGGGACAGATGTAAGAACGCTTTTCAGCAAATTCTTTCTTGGTGGCCGCTGTTACCACCACAGCATCCACTGGGGGACACATGTTCCAATGGGCCCTATCCTTTGGCTCAACAAGGTACTTATCTGGCTTCTTTGGGATAGGCATAAAGACATTTGGATCCTTCCAAGCCTGGAGGGAAATAAGGTCCACCATCTCATCCACTGGGGGACTACTCAGAACATAGCTTAGATGTCTCTGAAAGCCTTGAGAAACACTGACTCCTCCTGGGAACCGGGGGAGGGGGGTGAAAGACCAACCCACTTTCTATTTCAAAAGTTCAAGAATTTCACTGAAAGAGACATCCTCAAGGGGTGATCTTGGAGACCCCCTCCCCTTCATCAAAGTCAGTGTCTTCGGTTAAAGACTCCTGTGTGGAGTCTAACTACCTCCTTTTACAAGTACACTTCAAGGGGCTCTCGGGTGGGAGGTTCCAAGGAGGACTCAGAAGTACCAGCAGAGTCCTGAATAAGGACTGTCCCCAGGCTTGACCGAACCAGATGGTAAGACAAGAATGTGGACCAGCACAATGGGATAGCAGGAAAAATATTTAATTTGTTCAAAAAGTTAAAGCCATATAAATGGCTTACAGCAAGCAGACCAGTTTCGGCTATACAAAGCCTTCTTCAATGCTAAAGAATCATGTCAAAAAGTTGTATGGCTCCCAACATCCTGGTCTTATACAGTAGAAATTTAAAGACACATTGCAGAAAAAGTATACAATGACCATTCCATATAAAGCATGAATAGTAAAAAATCTTCTAGTAATTAATAAATGATGATAAAAGATCTTCTATTAGTTACTACATAATGATATTACAGCAAAAAAGAACAACAAAATTGAAATAGTAGTTATAAATATAAATTGACCAAAGCAATATATTACAAAAAGAGAATTGATTGGCATAATCAACATATTTATACGTTAAGATAAAGAATAACTCTTATTATTATTGTTAATAGGATAAATCACCTATATATTATAATATTGCAAATCAAAATGCATGTTGAGTTTAGTGTGCCAACCTGCTTTAAAATTCCTATGCATTTGAATCTTATCAATAATCACAAATTTGAAAACAGCAGTGGGGTGATTGGTAATATGTTTGTATAGGGCATTAGACAGACATTTATTTCTGATAGCACTAAAATGTTCACTGATTCTTAATTTAACTGGCCTCAATAATATGGAAAACATGTGGATAACCAGATTAGGAGCATTGTTCAAACCTGGGCTTAACGAAATAGAATAACATGTTTACCATTATTTTGTTTGTGTGAATTTATTAAGCTTTTCACAATTTACATGCATTTTGATTGGCAATATTATAATATATAGGTGATTTATCCTATTAACAATAATAATAAGAGTTATTCTTTATCTTAACGTATAAATATGTTGATTATGCCAATCAATTCTCTTTTTGTAATATATTGCTTTGGTCAATTTATATTTATAACTACTATTTCAATTTTGTTGTTCTTTTTTGCTGTAATATCATTATGTAGTAACTACTAGAAGATCTTTTATCATCATTTATTAATTACTAGAAGATTTTTTACTATTCATGCTTTATGTGGAATGGTCATTGTATACTTTTTCTGCAATGGGTCTTTAAATTTCTACTATACAAGACCAGGATGTTGGGAGCCATACAACTTTTTGACATGATTCTTTAGCATTGAAGAAGGCTTTGTATAGCCGAAACCGGTCTGCTTGCTGTTAGCCATTTATATGGCTTTAACTTTTTGAACAAATTAAATATTTTTCCTGCTATACCATTGTGCTGGTCCACATTCTTGTCTTACCCTTCGTTGTTGGTTTGGACCGTGCACTTAGTCCCTCGCTGTGTGGTTTTTGGTTTGACCGAACCAGATGACAAGACTCAGGATCCCAAAGTAGACAGCTGAGGAGGGGTAAGACCCAAGAGGGGGAGGGCAAGGATGTCTTGTCCACAGAGGTGGAAAATGCTCTCTCCACTATCTCAAAACTAGAGGCCACGGAGGATCCAATCCCTTAACTACACCACCTGCCCAGGATGGAACCCAATCTCCCCTAGATCTTGCCTTGATGCAGAGGTTAGAACTGAGCTGTCCAGTCGAACCCAAACCCCATTATTCAGTGTCAGTCCTATGGCTTTGAGATCCTTGTGGCTCTGACAGACTTCAGGCCATCTGGATTACAAAAGGTCTCAGAGTTGACGAAGACAAAGCCTTAGGACTCAACACAGACATGCTCTGAATTCTTGGGTCCATAGGCTCTGAGAACCTGGGGACGGATCAGAGTAGAAGTCAAAAGCTGGGGCTGAACTGGAGGTAGGCTCATGGGTCAAATGGGAGCTGGAGCCGGGATAACTCCCAACTGAATCTGAGTTCTGAGAACTTTCTCATCATCCTGGCCACATCTGCTTCTGTTAGGCTCCTAGATGACCTGAGGGATGAAAAGGCTGAGGGTGGTCTGGACATTGTTTGAGATGTCTCCTACAAAAAATGTGAGTATAGCCTCAAAGAAACAAGCTCCATTGAGAATTTAGACATTGTATGTGGAGATTTTTACTTGACTCGAGTCGGCTCTAGAGGGACAATTGGATCTGATGGTCCTGGTTTTGATGGGGTCAAATTCATGGAAGCTGTAGGACCCGATGATTTTGTGATTTTCTCAGGCGGAACCGAGCCCAAAGTAGAAGGAAAGAAGCTATCGGATGAATGCATTTTCAAATGTTTAGCTTTATCAGCTGCAATCCCCTTGTTAGACTCTGAAGATTTCTTGGCGGAGGAGGGAGCTCCAGATGAAGTGGAAGTAAAGCAAACCTTTCAAAATCAGTTTGGTTTTGGTCTCTACTAGCGTTCTATGGATAAAACCTGCACAAATCTCACAGCTGGTGGTAAGAAGACTTGCTCCAAGGCAGTAAACACACTCAGTGATCGCATGAGTTAGGAATTGTGTGTCCACATGAAGAGCACTTTTTGAAGCTAGTTGGTTTATCCAACATATTTCACTAAGCACCACAATAAGAACCACTATACATCTAGAAAAAGACAGCTACACATAGTGATAAAAAATAGTTGCTTAAAATAAGAAGTTATGTACTCACCATAACGTTCCATCTGAGTAGGTAAACTTCATTTGTCAGCAACCTTTGGGAATCGGATCCGACCTTGGATCCGAGCCGGCAGTTTTCAACAGCTTTAGATCTGAGCTCCAAGCTCCTCCCCCTACCCATAATCCCCTGCCAACCCTGACTGACCTCAGATCAAGTTTGCCCAACAGCAGAAAACTGCTAGCAATGACTAATCCCAAGATAAATGGGTAAAACCCATGGACCTGAGTATGAGAACATTTGCAAGTGAGGGGGCAGGAGGGAGGGACAGTTGCTGACAAATGAAGTTTACCTACTCAGATGGAACATTATGGTGAGTACATAACTTCTTAATCTGAAGTAGTTCACTTAATTTGTGCAGCAAACTTTGGGACAGAGTCCCCAGCTACCTGAACCTTGGGCGGCCTTTATGGAAGGATGTTCCGGAGCACTGCAGAGCCAAAGGATGCTCTCCCTCTGGAGATAATGTCCAATTTGTAGTGATTGATAAAAGTATGAGATGAAGCCCAAGTGGCTGCCGAGCAAATATCATCCAAAGAAACTCTAGCTTTGAAAGCCGCAGAGGTAAACATAGATCGAGTAGAGTGGGCATGGACTCCTTGAGGTGTGGGCCTGCCCGAACTGTCGTATGCTAAAAGGATGAATTGTGAAATCCATCTAGAGAGTGTGACTTTTGATACAGGTTTACCCTAGTTAAATTTGGCAAAGGAGATGAACAACTGGTTGGATTTCCTATGACCAGATGTCCTGTGGATGTAGAAGCGAAGTTGTCTATGCACATCCAATGAATGTAATTTGCATTCCCCTTTGTTATGACGGTTAGGAAAAAAGACCGGCAAGTTGATGGACTGGTTAATATTTGACTCAGAGGCAACCTTGGGAAGAAAGGAGGGATTGGTCCTGAGGTAAATCTGTGGTCAAGAAAGCTAGGAGCTTGTTTGTGTCCAATCTGGTCCCTATGAAGTCTATAATCTGAGTTGGAGTAAGAGACGACTTCTCTATGTTGATAGTGATCCCCAGCCAGGGAGCTAGACAGAGAAAGTAGTTTCTGGCTGAACAGAGTAGATGCCTTGTTGGGGCGGTCAGGAGCCAGTCGTCCAGGTACGGGAAGACCTGAATTCCCTGGAACCTCAGGTGGGCCGCTATCACTGCTAACACTTTGGTGAACACCCTGGGGGCTGTGGTGAGACCAAAGGGGAGGACCTTGAATTGGTAATGACTGGCTCCTAGCCGGAAGCGGAGGAACCTCCTGGATCGCCTGTCCATCAGAATGTGGTAGTACGCATCCTTGAAGTCTATAGAGCACATCCAATCATTCTCCCGTAAGAGGGGGAGAATGGATTGAAGAGTGACCATGCGGAACTTCTCTTTGGTTAATGACAGATTCAGGGAAGAAAGGTCGAGGTTTGGTCTTAAGTCCCTCGTCTTTTTTGGCACCAAGAAGAACCTGGAGTAAGATCCGGACCCGCACTGGTCTGGGGGGACATGTTGGATGGCTCTTTTTCCCAGCAAATGTAGGATTTCCATTGCTGCGGCCTCCCTCTGATCGGGTGGGACATCGGGGAGGTATCTGGGGCTGCGTGGGTAACGAGAGAAGGGAATATGATATCCTTTGGATATGATGCGAAGCACCCAGCGGTCTGACGTGATGGACTCCCAAGCTGCTGGGTGCTTTGAGAAATGCCCCCCGACTGCCTCCAGAGTGGAGCAGTCGGGCAAACCCTCAGGGGTGTTGCGTGGGTTGGTCTGAGAAGGGTTCTCTGGATCCAAAGTTCCGAGGGCCCCCTCTGCCTCTAGGGCGGCGTCCACCCTGCCCTCCTCTGCCGCGGAAGGGCTGGGAGTCCAGAACAGAACGGGACTGTTGCGACTTCCGGAACCACATCTTCTTCTGTCCCTTTTGGTTCTTAGAAAAGGACCTCTGGGGAGCAGAGAAGTGGACTCCAACGGCAGACAACGTCTTCCCGTCCTTTTCGCTCTGGACCAAGGTATCTTGCACGGTTTTGCCAAAGAGGGTAGAACCATCAAAAGGGGCATTAGCAAACAACGCCTTGAAGGGCTCCACGAAATCACAGTGTCGGAGCCAGGCCTGACGTCTCATAATGAGGCCCGCTCCTCCGGCTCTAGCGGCTCCTTCCGTGGCATGAGACAGAAGCCGCATAGAGGTGTTAGATATGGATTGTACAGTGGCCATCCGGGTGGAGTGCAATTGTTTGTCCGCCGACATGGACTCGACAGGTGACGCACCGTACTCTTTAATAAGGTCCCGCTGCAGTTGGAGCATGTGTGCCATGTAGTTCAGTGACCTCACCGAGAAGGTCGCTGAACTAAACACCCGCTTCCCTAGGCAGTCCATCGACCGAGACTCCCTGCTCGGGGGATGAACCGAGGGACTCTCCTGAGCAAGTTCCCTCTTGGTGGCCGCTGCCAACAACATGGCATCTACCGGGGTACCCTTACTCCAGTGTGACTTGTCAGGGGGTGGGCTAAGGATCTTGTCCGGGCGCTTGGGGACTGGCTCCATAGTGTCTGGCTCCTTCCACGCCCTGGTAGTGATCAAATCTACCAGGGGGTCGGCCGGACGGGACACCCAAGAGATAGACGGGCCTGCTTCAAACTCCTCCAGGAACACGGATTCGTCTGAGGTAGGCTTTGGGGCAGACCCCCCCCCCTTTATTCTGAGCATCTCTATGATGTCACCAAATGAGACATCTTCGGGGGGGGTGATCTTGGGGAGCCTTCCCCTTCCTCCAAATCCGTGTCCTCAGTCAAGGACTCGGGAGAGTCCAGGTGCCTCCTCTTGCACCTTCACTTGTGAGGGACCTTGTCGGGGGGGCTGTCTGAGGAGGTCTCACCAGCAACGTCTTGTTCCACCGGAACTACCTGGGACGTCAAAGCAGGCTGTCCCTGGGGCCGGGTGATGGAAGCCGGGCCCAACTGAGAAGGAGTGCAGGGTGGAGCCGTGGCAAGGGTTGGGGTCCTGGAATCCCTCAACAGAACCCTCTCCACCACGTCGAATGCTGAGGGAGAGCTGCTCTCTCTGGGATCCGAAAGCAGACTCTCCCTCAGATCCGACGGACGGATCGGGGCCGGCGCCGAAGCGATCGGATCCGACGGACCAGCATGCTCTGACCCGGACGGAGCCAAAGGCATACCGATACCGCCAGATCCGAAGCTCAGCCCTCGGCTCTGAGAGCTCGGATCCGAAGAAAATGGACCCGACAGATTCGGGGGAAGTGTCGGCGCCGAAGTACCCAAGACTATCGGCGCCGACACCCCCCCGGCTCCAAGGCTGCCCGGCTCCGAAGACTCCGTACCCAGGAAATAGGTCAGAGAAGGAGCTATCGGGGCAAAGAAGGGGGTCAAGCTCCCCCCTGGAGAGGGGGGGGGGAGGCAGGAGCACTCCCATCTGCAGTTGGGCCTGGAGGAATCTTCTCATCATCCGGTCCAAATCTGCATCTGTGAAACTTCTTGTGGACCTCGACGAGGCCACCGAGGCGGGGCGGGAGTGTCGCCTCGATGACCTCAACGGAGATCGGGTCTCCTCCTCCTCAGGACCCGGTGAAAAGCACAGAGACTGGATCCGAGAAGGAGGAGAACCAGAAGACCTAGAGGGAGAAGACTGCTTAGCCGGGGGGGGCCGAAGCGGAGGCCTCGGCCCGCCGCTTGTGGTGCTTCTCCCTCTTCCTTTCTTTCCTAGCTTCCCTCTCCTCCGAGCCTAAGGCGGGAGGTTGAGTCCTGGCCGGGGGGAGGGAAGCATGAGTGGCAGCCACTGCGGGAGCCACGGAAGGACCGGAGGTAGAAGCCGAATCCAGAGGCAGAAGACCCGCCAGAATCAGCTTAGACCTCTGGTCCTTAAGTGCCCTGGGGTTGAACGCTGCACAAATGGTACAACCAGAGGACAGGTGTTCAACCCCAAGGCACAATACACACCGTGTGGCCATCTGCTGGGGACAAGCACGAAGAAGAGCGTCTCTGGGTGATTCCCCCTGGGGGGGGGGGGGCAGGGCAAAATAACTTTTGCACTTGCTGTTTACAGGAGAGGCAAAGAAATCGCAGCAAGGTTGGCCCCTGTGGTGAAAAATGTTGTTCACCACTGCTGGGTCGAGAGACCACTCATGAGGCAATAGAATAGTTCTGCTCAATTTGTCCACTATCACATTGGAACTCCCCGGAATGTGCAATGCTGTAAGAAAGCGGTTGGAAGAAATCACCCACTGACAAAACTTTGAGTGCTTCAAGACACAATGGGTAAGACTTGGTTCCCCTTTGTTTGTTTATGTAACACACTACTGACATGTTGTCCGTCTGAATCACTACTGTTCCTAGAGGGAAGCCATCTTGTAATGCTTGCAATGCCAACAGCACTGCTCTCATCTCTAGTACACTGATGTGTAAGTTGGCCTCCAGTTGGGACCACGTGCCTTGACTATCCTTCCCAGTTAATGCCCCCCCCCCCGGTCTGGGAGGCATCCATGGTCACTGTGGCTTGGGGCTGAGGGAGAATGAAAGGACGACCCATGAGAATCAGGATGGAGTGTAGTCACCACAACAGGTTGTGCTTGCAATGACTGGTAATCAGAATTAGTTGAGAGATTGGTTGGTAAATGAGACACCATTGGGACACTAGTAGTCATTGTAGAATCAGCATGTAATATCTTGCCAAGGGGACTAGAGTGATTGCTGCTGCCATGGAGCCTAAGGTTTGAAGAACTAATTTTGCTGGAATCTTGTTGCGTAGCAAATGACCAACCGGAGATCTTATTCGCTGTAGCCTTTCTGGAGGTAGAGATGCAATTCCCTAGGCAGTGTCTAAGTGGACTCCAGTGAAGTCCAGTTTCTGAGTGGGTTGAAGTGTGGACTTTTTGAAATTTGTAGTTATTCCCAGAGATGCACAGAGATGTATGGTGTAATCTGTTGCCCATTCTGATGCCTGGTGGCAGCGGTGAGGAGCCAGTCGTTGAGACATGGCAAAACTCAAAGCCCTTGCAGTCCTAGATGAGCTGCTACCACTGCCATGCATTTGGTAAACCCCCTGGGGGTTGTGGTGAGTCCAAAGGGCAGTGCTCTGAATTGGAAATGACTGACTCTCAGCTAGAAGTGCAAAAACCTCCTGGAGCACTTTTCCATTTTTATGTGGTAATAAGCGTCTTGGAGGTGCACATCCACTCGTCTTTTTCCACAAATTGTACTATCAACTGAACCGTGACCATCCGGGATTTGGTTTGTTGAACTGGCTTGTTGAATTGGCTGAGATCCAAGATGGGTGTCCACTCCCCTGTTTTCTTGGGCACTAAAAAGAATTTTGAGTAAAATCCGGATCCTTTCTGGTCTGGTGGGACTTTCTGTATGACTCTTTTGCTTAGCAGTTTTTGGATTTCTAAAACTGCTGCTTCCCTAAGACTGGGTGGCGCATCTGTGAGTTTTTTTCTGCAGGTTTGGAGGTTGTGATAGTGGAATTTGGTAATCTCTGGATATGATTCCCTGCACCCATTTGTCCGTTGTTAACATTGGCCAGGCAGATTGGTGCAGAGAAGATTGGTTCAGAGAAATTCGTCCTCCAAATGCCTCTAGAAGTGGACAATCGGACACCCATTCAGGGGTGCCAGCAGGAAGCTCCAGAGAAGGTCTCTCTGGATCCCTGATTCTGCAGGAGAAATGTATGCAAACGGCAGAAAGGGTCTTACTGTCCTTTTCACATGTGGCTAGGGTATTTTTTACCTTGGGACCAAACAGGGAAGATCTGTCAAACGGATCGTTGACAAATGACACTAAATGGCTTCACAAATTTGTGCAAGCACATCCAGGAATGCCTTCTAATGGCTATGCCTGAACCTGCTGCCCTAGTCGTCCCTTCAATTGCATGGGCAACAAGCCTCATGGCTGAATTAGAAATTGCTTCTAGGGTTGCAAGCTGAGAAGTAACTTTATCTCATACCCCTTCGGCCACTGCTCCTTTGGGGGTATCCAAAAGCTCCTTGATCAGATCCCTCTGCAGTCTTGTAACATGCGCCATATAATTCAAGGACCTTACAGCAAAGGCTGTTGAAGCATAAACGGGCTTCCCAAATCTATCCAAAGTCCTAGACTCCTTGTTAGGACAATGGATAGTTGGACTTTCCTCGGCAAGTTCCTTTCTGGTGGCTGCTGCTGCTACCGCCATGGCGTCAATGGGAATTCCTTTGGCACAACGTGGTTCCTCTTTAGGGGCTGATAATACTCTATCAGGTCTCTAAGGGATTGGCTCTATGGCGTTGGGCATCTTCCACGCCTGCTGAATGATCAATTTAATGAGATTGTCAGTGGGTGGAGAGATCCAAGAAGTAGAAGGTTGAGCACGAAAAGCGTCCAGGCATATGGATTCCTCTGAGGAAGGTTGGGAGGAGGACCACCTACTGCTCTATTTCAGGATTTCTAGCATGTCCCCGAAGGAAACATCATCAGGGGGTGATCTGGGGAACCTTCCCCTACACTGAAATCAGTATCTTCAGTGAAAGACTCCTCCAGGGAGTTTAAGTGCTTCCTCTTGACTTTCTTTTCAGAGGGAATTCCCCGGGGGAATGATCCGGGGAAGTATCCAAAGAAGAGACTACCAAGGTAGGTGTTACCTGAGACTTTTGTGCTCTCTGTCCCGGAGCTGAGACCGATGGTAGCTCAGGTCAACAGGATACCAAAATAAATCCCAGCAGGGATGGCACAGACTTTGAGTCTCCAATAGACAGTGCTCTCTCCATAATCCGGAAGGCTGGCACCCCCATAGAGGGGTGGGAGCCCGGAACCAAAATAGGCACTTTCGGAAACAAGGTCACACCCCACACAGAGGAAGCCGCCTCCGGAGCAGAAGGCAGGGTCAACGCTGCAAAGGCCGAGGCACCGAGACACACAGACGGCTCCGAAGGAACCAAAAAAGTTACCATGCATCTCGGACCCGACCAGACAGTCTCAACCCTGGGAGGTCTCAAGAACCAAAAGCTCGGAGTGACTCAAAGTGGCCCTTGGAACCAGAGATGAAGATGCTACTGGAACCGAAACCATCGGAGCTGGGAGAGTTGGGATCAGGGGCTCCGAAAGCTCATCAAGAATTGAAGGAGGAGGTTATGAGGGGGTCATAGGATGAACATTTCCTACACCGGTGTGGCTCGGAACCGAGGGCAATTCTTTCGCCAACAGTAGCTGATCCACCAGTCTCATAATGTCTGTCTCTAAGAGATTCTTAGTAGAATTAATAGATGCAGTGAATGCGATTTTGGAGGTCTGACTCCCACTAAAGGAGCTTCTTTAAATAGGTCCACAGATGGGGAGTAGGATGTTCTTGGGAGCGGAGGCAGCCCCAATTGCTTTGGTACCAATATATCAGTAGGTACCGAAGAAGTTGTTGGCTCTGAAGCCAATTTAGTGGTAATGCAATAGTCGGTGTAGACAAATCCTCTGGTGCCGATGAACTCTTCAGTACTGAGGAAGGTCTATTTTTCTTGATGGTTCTGAGGACTTTGGAAATAAGGAAGGCCTTTTCTTTGAGGCAGGAGAAGAAGAGGAAGATGATGAAGTAAAAACTTTCTCTCTGGACTCAGAAATGGCCTCATCAAATCCAGATTTGACAGTCCTTTTAATATTAATTTGTTTTTCCTTTCCGTTAATGTATGGGTAGAAAACCCATGACAAATCACACAGTTCTCCTGCAAATGTATCTTACCAAGGGAATACACACGCAGGGAATGCCTATCTGAATTGGGCATTTTGCCCTCACATTTCTTACACCTTTTAAATCTGGAAGTGCCCTTAGAGGGGTTAGAAGGAGAAAGTTTCTCCTATAGTTCCGCTATAACAGGTTCAAGTGGACACACAAGAAAGAAATATAGATAAAGCAAGACTTTTTTTTAATACAAAGTAGAAAGAAAAATACCAGCGATGTTATGAGAGACTACCTTTAAAAGTAATTAACAGAACTGAAACGTGTTACCAACAATTGTACTGGACAGTCTACTAACAGTACAGGGGAGACATAAATGAGCTACAATAAGAAGAGGGAGAAGTGGGTAGAAATACAAGGAGTTATGAAAAGGAAACTTTAGAAATAAAGTGTCAGAAAAATAGAAATTACTCACAAACTAAGCCAAATCTAGAGAGAGAGTGAACAACCACATCTGGTCTGCGAAGCGCCAAATGAGATCTGGGCTAATCTCTGTGAGGTCATTATGGGTAGAGCCTGGCTTGACAATTTGGAGAGCACGAGCTGAAGTATGCGTCCGCCTCGGTTCCGATGTTTGGAAATGAACCCACTGTCAGTGGACTGAGTGACGATTGACAACATCAGATCACACGTTTCTGGGTCGGTGTCTGAGCAAGCCTGGAAGGTGGCTGCTGTTTTCTGGAACTCTTTTTGCCCCAAGTAAGAGAAGGATCATAATGTTTTCTAATGAACTGCATCTCAGTAGGATAATTTCTATGGAATTTGGGAATAGGTATTTACCATAATGTTCCATGTGTGTTGTCCATCTCAACCTTTATTCTCATTGATGGGTCAGATCCATCGGATCTGGCTCGGCCAACTCTCAAGCTGGAGGTCGTTAGCAAAGCTCGTGGGCAACCTTCTTTACCCATAATGCGACCTCCTAGCTTCCCCAGATCTTGCCCCTAGGAGTCTTCTGGAGAAATATCTATATCTATCTAGCTATATTATATATATATATATATATATATATATATATATATGGGTTACCTTTATTTTATTGACAGCTAATTTCACTGACAACCAAATCAGCAAGACCAATTCACTTAAAGTTCATTTCACTGACAACTCATTTCACTGAAATTCATTTTGTTGACAGTTACATATGGCCTGTTCCCCACTGTAGTGCGATCCTGGAGTTAGAATATATAGTAAGGGGGGGTGTGGGGGCACAGCCCCCACATTGAGGGGTGTGGGGTTGAAGCCCCCCACATATTATAAATGTTTAAAACTATACAGATGGATACTTACAAGTGCAATGAATTAGAAGTTATGTACTCACCATAACGTTCCATCTGAGTAGGTGACTTCATTTGGATGCAACCTGTGGGTATCGGATCCGACCTCGGATCCGAGCCGGCATTTCAAAAGCTTTAGGCTCTGAGCTCCTAGCTCCTCCCTCTACCCATAATCCCCTGCCAAGCCCTAACTGACCTCAGATTGAGTTTGCCTATATAATACTAAAATAAAAGTATCTAAATAGATGCATAAACTCTTATTGTATAAAGGTCAGGGGGATGGAGGGGGGGATGGTTGCATCCAAATGAAGTCACCTACTCAGATGGAACGTTATGGTGAGTACATAACTTCTAAATCTGAAGTAGGCAGACTTCATTTGTCTGCAACCTGTGGGACAGAGTCCCCAAGCTACCTAAATCTTGGGCGGCCGTCATGGAAGGATGTTCCGGAGCATCGCTGAACCAAAGGATGCTCTTCCCCTGGAAACAACATCCACCTTATAATGAGAAATAAAGGTATGAGACGAGGCCCAAGTGGCTGCTGCGCAGATATCATCCAATGGTACTCGGGACTTAAACGCGGCTGACGTGGAAACTGCCCTAGTAGAATGAGCCGTAACCCTTTGAGGAGCAGGCCTACCTGAAGTGTCATAAGCCTGCAGAATACAATTAGCAATCCATCTCGATAGTGTGACTTTGGAAACTGCTTTGCCCAAAGCAAATTTAGCAAAGGAGACGAACAGCTGATCTGATTGTCTATGACCAGCCGTTCTGTGAATGTAAAAGCGCAATTGTCTATGAACATCTAAAGAATGCAGCTTATATTCTCCTTTGTTTTTGTACTTGGGGAAAAACACAGGTAAGTTGATTGACTGGTTAATATTAGATTCCGAAGAAACTTTTGGAAGAAAAGATGGATTGGTCCTCAGGCACACCCTATCTGGAAAGAATGAAAGGTAAGGTGGTTTGATGCATAGAGCCTGAAGTTCCGACACTCTTCTGACTGATGTGATGGCTACCAAGAAGGCAGTCTTCCAGGAAAGGTACTTTAGATCTGCAGAAGCTGCAGGCTCAAAGGGAGGAGCAGTAAGGGCCTGTAGAACTAAGGATAGATCCCAAGGTGGTACAGCTTCTTTGACTGGTGGCCTCAACAGAAAAACTCCTTTGAGAAAGGTCTTACAAAGTTTTGCAGTCATGAGGGGAGCTGACTCATGACCCATATGATAATGGGAAATCGCTGCCATTTGTACCTTTACCTTGGAAGAACTAGCCCCTTGATGAAAGAGGTCTGTTAAGAAATCCAGCACCGCAGACATAGGTGCTGAAAAAGGATCCATACTTTTCTGGACCGCCCTAATAGAAAACCTTTTCCATTTGCTCCGATAAACCTTCCTAGTGGAAGGTTTATGAGCCGCCACTAAAATGGCCTTGACAGGTGACGAGATACCGGGGGTCCTAATCAAGGATGGAACTGGAGCAGCCAGGCTGCTAATTTCAGGGTGTGTAGATTCGGGACCGGAAGTTCAAGAGGATGGGAGATGAGATCCGGGATCGGATCCAGAATCCAGGGCGGATTCACTTTGTGAGACCATACATTAGGGAACCAAGGCTGACTAGGTCAGAACGGGGCAATGAGAATCATTCTACTCCCCAAACTGTTGGCTTTCTGCAAGAGCCTCTGCATCAGAGGTAGTGGAGGATAGGCATAAAGGAGACTGGGAGGCCAAGCATGCACCAGAGCGTCTCTCGGGGATTCCCCAGGTGGGGGAAGTAGAGCGAAGAAACTGTCGCATTTGGCGTTTGAGTGAGAAGCAAAAAGATCGTAACAGGGTTGCCCCCAGACGTCAAAAATCTTCTTCGCTACCAGAGGATTGAGAGACCACTCGTGCGGGGAAAGAATGGTGCGACTGAGCTTGTCCGCAAGGATGTTGGATTTTCCCGGAATGTGCGTTGCTACAAGAAAGCGTTTGGTGGAAATTGCCCATTCCCAGACTCTCATGGCCTCTCGACAAAGGGGATAGGACCTGGTTCCTCCCTGCTTGTTGATGTACCAGACTACCGACATGTTGTCTGTCTGGATCGCAATAGTCCCCGTAGGAAGAAGGCTGTGAAGTGCTTGCAATGCTAGGAGCACCGCCCTCATCTCCAGGACATTTATATGCAACGAGGTCTCTGAGGTGTTCCACGTGCCTTAGACAATCTTGCCCGCAGAATGCCCCCCCCCACCCGAGACGAGAAGCGTCCGTGGTCACCGTGGCTCGGGGGAATGCTGCACAAAAGGGTCTCCCTGCTAGAGGCTCCGGAGACTGGAGCCACCAAAACAGGGAGTCCTTGCATGCCTTGCTGACCGCTATTGGGCTGTTGAGAGAGGAGTACAGCGGGGACCACTGGACCTGTAGTGTCCATTGAAGAACCCGCATGTGTAAGCGAGCATGAAGAAGAAGTGGAATAGCTGCTGCCATTGAACCCAGGGCCCTCAGGACCGAAGCCGCCGTCGGAAACGGTTGTAGGACTGCTGTGATATGACACTTCAGGCTGGACAGCCTGTCTGGGGTGAGGAAGGCCCGCATTGATCTTGTGTCCAACCTTCCTCCTATGAAATCTATAAGTTGTGTGGGGTGCAGTAAAGATTTCTCCCAGTTTATGGTGATGCCCAGCCTTGGGGCTATAAGAAGGAAATAGTCCATGGCTGAGCACAGTAGACGCCTTGATGATGCTGTTAGGAGCCAGTTGCCCAGGTACGGAAAGACCTGTAATCCCTGGAGTCTCAGGTGGGCCGCTACTACTGCTAGTACCTTGGTGAACACCCTGGGGGCAGAGGTGAGACTGAAGGGGAGGACCCTGAACTGGTAGTGGCTGGCACCCAGCCGGAAGCGAAGGAACCTCCTGGACCGTCTGTCCATCCGAATGTGGTAGTACGCGTCCTTGAGGTCGATAGAGCACATCCAATCGTTCTCCCGCAAGAGGGGGAGTATAGATTGTAGGGTGACCATCCGGAACTTTTGCTTGGTTTCTGACAGGTTCAATAGGGAAAGGTCTAAGATCGGACTTAAGACCCACGTTTTCTTTGGCACCAAGAAGAACCTGGAGTAAAACCCTGATCCGGACTGATCTCGGGGGATGCGCTGGATGGCTCTTTTTACTAGCAGCTGCTCGATTTCGACAGCTGCTGCCTCCCTTTGGTCGGGTGGTACATCGGGGAGGCTGCGGAATCTGGGGATTTTGATCAGGGGAATGGTATAACCTCTGGATATCACACGAAGCACCCAACGGTCTGATGTGATTGACTCCCAAGAAGTCAGGTGCCTCGAAAAACGCCCCCCGACTGCCTCCAGAGACGGACAGCTGGGCAACCCTTCAGGGCTGTTGCGTGGGTCTGTCAGAGAAAGGTTCTCTGGACCCAAAGTTTCTAGGAGCCCCTCTGCCTCTAGGACGGCGACCTCCCTGTCCTCCTCTGCCATGGAAGGACTGGTTATCTGGAGCAGGTTGGGACTGCTGCGACTTCCGGAACCACATCTTCTTCTGTCCCTTTTGGTTCTTCGAGAAGGACCTCTGGGGAGCTGAGAAGCGGACTCCGACGGCAGACAGCGTCTCCCCGTCCTTCTCGCTCTGGACTAACGTTTCGCGAACAGTTTTGCCAAACAAGGCAGAACCATCAAAGGGGGCATTCGCGAAAGTCGCCTTGAAGGGCTCTGCGAAATCACAGTGGCGGAGCCAGGCCTGACGCCTCATGACTAGGCCCGCTCCGCTAGCTCTAGCGACTCCCTCAGTAGCATGAGAAAGTAGCCGCATAGACGTATTGGAAACCGCACTAAGACTGGCCATACGGGTTGAATACACTTGTTTGTCCTCACCCGATATGGACTCTGGGGGGGATGCAGCGTACTCTTTAATCAGGTCCCGCTGCATCCTGATAACATGTGCCATGTAGTTCAGCGCTCTCAAAGAGAAAGTTGCTGAACTAAAAACTCGCTTCCCAATGCGATCCATCGAGCGGGACTCCTTTCCCGGAGGATGCATAGAAGGACTCTCCTGTGCCAACTCCTTCTTCGTGGCTGCAGCCATCATCATGGCATCTACCGGGGGGCCCTTGCTCCAGTGAGTGCGGTCCGCCGGGGGGCTCAGGATATGGTCAGGACGCTTGGGTATAGGCTCAACGGTGTCCGGATCCTTCCATGCTCTGGTGGATATAAGGTCCACCAGAGGATCGGCAGGAGGGGACACCCAAGAGGTAGATGGGCCCGCCTCGAATGCCTCCAAGAACACAGACTCGTCTGAGGAGGCCTTGGGGGCAGACCACCCCCCCTGATCCTTAACATTTCCATAATATCTCCAAAGGAGATGTCTTCCGGGGGTGATCTTGGGGAGCCCTCCCCTTCATCCAAGTCTGTGTCTTCGGTAATGGACTCTGGGGAGTCCATGTGCCTCCTTTTGCACTTACGCTTCCGAGGCACTTCCTCGGGGGGACTGTCCGAGGAGTCCTCTTCAGCAGCTAGATGTTCCAAGGGAACTACTTGGGACATCGAGGCGGGCTGTCCCTGGGACCGGCTGATGGGAGCCTGACCCAACTGCAAGGGAGTGCGGGGTGGAGCCGTGGCAGGGACCGGGGGTCCGGTACTCCTCAACAACGCCCTTTCCACTACGTCGAAGGCCGAGGGGGAGCCAGCTTCTCTAAGCTCAGAGAGCCGACCCCCACTCGGATCCGACGCACGGACCGGAGTCGGAGCCGAAACTGTTGGATCCGAGAGACCGGTGTGCTCCGACTTAGACGGAGCCGAAGACACACCAGCTCCCTCGGATCCGAGGCTCGGCCCTCGGCTCCGAGAGGTCGGGTCCGGCACCAAGCATTCAAGGGATGGGTCGGATCCGAGGTGCGCCGACCTATCGGATCCGACCCACCCCCGGATCCAACTCTGCCCGGCACCGAGAGCTCCGAACCCAGGGTGTGGGTCGGAGAAGGAGCCAAGGGGGTGAAAAAAGGGGTCGAAGCCCCTCCCGGATGGGGGGGGGGGGACTAAGAGCACTCCCATTTGCATTTGGGCCTGGATGAAACGCCTCATCATCCGGTCCATATCTGCTTCGCTCATGGAAAAAGTGGATCTAGATGAGGCCACCGAAGCGGACCTAGAGAGCCGCCTCGGGGACCTCACAGAAAAGCTAGCCTCCTCCTCCTCGGGCCCAGAAGAGAACCGAGGGGAGTGGAGCCGAGGAGGAGGAGATCTAGAAGACACAGGGGAGGCCTGTTTAGATGGAGGAGCCGAACTTGAGGTCTCGGCTCTCCGTTTATGGTGCCTCTCCTTGTGTCTCTCCTTTCTCTCTTTCTCCCTTGAAGTCTCCCTCTCCTCCGGCTTTTTTGAGGGAGGTTGAGTCCCAGCCGGGGTAGAGGAGACCACAGCACCTGCTGAAGGCTGCTGACTAGTAGGGGCAGAGGCCAGAGCCGCATCTGGAGGGAGAAGTCCCGCCAGAACAAGCTTCGACCTCCGCTCCCTTACAGCTCGGGGGTTGAACCCTGCACAAATGGTACAACCAGATGACAGGTGTTCAACCCCAAGCATTAGCACTGAGTGTGGCCATCCGCTGGGGACAGCTTATGGCCACACTCAGTACATTTAGAGAATACTGCCTTATGGGCTTCAGACATCTTAAGCCCTAACAGGCCTAAAACACACACAAACACACAAACTATGCAAAACCCGAGAAAAATTAAAAAGATAGAGAGAGGAAAGCCTAACACATACACTTCTAACTAAACAAATTAAAAAAGTTAAAGTTTTTCAAAAATTTTCTGTCAAAATTCTTATCTGTAACCAGGAGCTCGAGGAGTCCGTTGCAACTTGAAAGAGGCAAACGAAATCTGAGGTCAGTTAGGGCTTGGCAGGGGATTATGGGTAGAGGGAGGAGCTAGGAGCTCGGAGCCTAAAGCTTTTGAAATGCCGGCTCGGATCCGAGGTCGGATCCGATACCCACAGGTTGCAGACAAATGAAGTCTGCCTACTTCAGATTAAATGTTTTGCATAAAACAATATACAACCAAAGTATGTGGAGGGCTTTGCTCCCGCACCCCCCAACCCCCCCTTACTACATATTCTAACTCCAGGATCGCACTACAGTGTGGAGCAGGCCATACCCAACTGTCGACAAAATGATTTGTCAGTGAAATGAACTTTCAGTGAACTGGTCTTGCTATTTTTATATTTATTTGTTCAGTGAATATAGTTGTCTGTCTGCAAATCTGTTATTTCTTTCATTGAATATTGTGATCTGTTCCCCACCTTCCCTCCCTGTTGGTGTCTTCTTCTTATAGTTGGTGGCTTTGCAGTTCCCCGCCTACTGTAAATTTGATCTGGGAAACTCCTGTCAGTCTAGTGTCATTAGCTCATTCTACCTAATACAAACAGAACATTTGAGAAGGCCAGCCCACTTAGTTATCTAACCTTCTACTTCTCATTTCTCCCTTTCCTTTACAAAAAAAAAACTGCTAGAATCTCTCTGTGTTCTGCTTAACTGTAAGAAAAAAAATTTACACTTATTTGCTGCCTTTCCTGTAACACGTCTAGTCCAGATACAGATTTGCTATATCCAGGAATGTTTGTAAGCTTCTGAGCAACCCCCCGCCCCAAGCCTGGAGGGAAGCCTGCTAGCTTATCAGTGGGAGTGGTAAGCACTAGGTAACCTGTCTACCACATAAGGAGTGGTTCTGGCCCAGAAATTTTAGTTATTGGCCATTTGGGCAGTTTTTCCATCTCTCTGAACTTTGATTTAAAAGCCCGCATTTGCATTTATTTCCACCCTTTCCTGTAACGAGTCTAGTCCAGATGCAGATTTGCTGTATCCAGGACTGTTTGTAAGCTCCTGAGCCCCCCAAGCCTTTCTGTGTTGGAGGGAAGCCTTCTAGCTTATCAGTGGGAGTGGTAAGCACTAGGTAACCTATCTATCACATAAGGAGTGGTTTCTGGCCCAGAAATTGTAGTTATTGGCCATTTGGGCAATTTTTCCATCTCTCCCAACTTTCTGATTTAAAAGCCGCATTTGCACTTGTTTCTTTCCTGTAACTAGTCTTCCTCAGATACAGATTCTTGGTTTTAGCACTTGAATTTGCTTATTCGTGCTCAGCACTTGTTCAGAACTTGTAAGCACTATGTAAGCTACAAATTACTACAGCACTTAACCTTCCTCATTACTTACAGGAAAACAGTTTTTGTACTTACTTTCTTCACTTGCTTAGAGAAAAACAGCTCTTGTACTCGCTTTCCTCACTTGCCTAGAGGAAAACAGTTTTTTATTCAGGCATATCCAAGGGTCGGCTCCCAGTGTTCTCTCCTGTCTATCTGATGAATGTGGGCATCTTGGGGCAATGTAGCAATTGCTTCATGTACACAGACAACCCTCTCCTCCTACCACCCAACACTACAACCTGTGAGAGATGCACTTATCTAGCCAAACTGGAGGTAAAGCTCTCTCCATCCAAGACTGAACTTGACAGTCAAGAGGAGAAGGTAAACACTTGTACCACACCACACTCATCACATAGTCCCACTAAACCTACACCACCAAAATCTACACATAGAAACGCAAAAACATTCGCGGAGGCTATCAATAATAATCTGTTCAAGCAACAGAGACTTCCAAAGCAGAAACGCAATCAACCTCCATCCCCCAACACAACCCAAATGACACATAGCCCACAGACTCAGTATGCCATTCAACCACAGCCCATAAGGCAAAACAACGTACCCAACACACTAGTCATACGTGACTCTACAGTCAGGCACACTGATGTCCCACTCACAAGACTAAACAAGGAGAAGGATATTGTCGGGTGCCAGAATCCGTCACATAACCCCATGTACTCAGGTCACTCCACAACAAGTACAAATATGACTCTGTCATATTCCATGTTGGTGTGAACAACCTGAGACGTACTTCCCTGGACTACATGAAAAGAGACATGGAAGAGCTCTCCGATCTTGTAGCCCAGGCAGGTATGACCCTAGCCCTGAGTATCATCCTGCCACTGCCCAGAATGATACCGCAGTATAAGGACAAAATGATTGACTTCAACAATTGGCTAAGCTTCTGGTGCCATTCTAAGGAGATCCAGTACCTGTCTGTGTGGGATGGCATGGTCGACAGACCATGATGCTTTGCCAGAGATGGCCTGCACCTGTCACCCCCTGGAATTCTGGATACTGGCTAAGGCGCTTGCCACCCCTATAGTGCCTTTTTTAAGCAAGGTTCAAATGACAAATTCACCACCGCAACAGGAATAGGCAAGCAAAAACTGTGTGTGATGCTACTCAATGCTAGAAGTCTAAATCTCAAAATGCACTCCCTCGAGGCACTCCTTAAAATGGAGAACATCGATATTTGTGCAGTGACTGAGACCTGGTTCAAGGCTCCAGAGTGCACCCCTGCATTACTAGGGTATAACTCATACCACACTTTTTGGCCATCTAACCTGGACCAAAGGCAGAGGTGTGTCCATATTCATTAAGGATATCCACACCTCCAAGCTAGTTGCTCAGCATAATGCATCCGAGGTTATCCAAGTGCAACTAACTCTGGGCAAAACTACAATCCAAATTGCAGCTTGCTACAGATCCCCACCATGTCCCAGGATTCCCACTCCTCTTTTCTTGATATACTGAAAAATATTAGCATTCAAACAGCCTAATAATGGCCGATTTCAACTAGCCCACCATTAACTGGGAAAACTACTCATGTACCAACTCCTTCACTCAACGCTTTCTGGAATTCATAAATTCCAATGCCCTGGATCAACTTATCCATACCCTCACCAGGGGCAACAATATCCAAAAACCTAGTCATTACCAACATGAGTGACTGGTGTTCCACACCTGAAGTCAACTCCTTGTTGGTCAGATCCGACCATAAGCTAATCATCCTAGATATCCACATCCCCATTAAGGAAACCATGGTAAAACATTTCTCCAAAGCCAACTTCATGCTCCTTAAGACAGAAGTGGCGAATTTCATGACACCCATGCAGCTGGACAATACAGTTACAACTGCTGAATCCTACACAAATGCACTCTATAAGCACTTACACAAGTGCATGGATTGTGCTATCCCAAACAGAACCAAGATGCTATCCTCCAAAAAAAGAAAGCCAATCTGGTGGTCCCCTGCCATAAACAAACCTCTACAACAGAAGGAAGAAACTGTTGCAAAAAAGAGTAAAATCCCATGAGTGAAGGAGCTCCTGGTCAGCCTCAGTAAGAAGCTAAGATCCCTTGTAAGATCCTCCAAAGCTAGCTATGAAAACAAAATCGCCACTGATTCTAAGGACAACCACAAAGCATTCTATAGCTATGTCAGGAATCTCGGTCTATGAACATCTAGGAGATGCAATGAATATTTTCTTTACTGTGGAAGTTAGAGAAGAAAACTGGCAGCTCTACAGATTGGTTGAGGTTACTTTCCGACACAACCTTCATCAGAAAAGAGGAGTTAATGTGTAAAGAAACTTTCCTTATGAAAAGCTAAGTATGGTGGCTTGTCAGACGAGCTTGCAATTCAGAAACTCTTCTGGTTTAAATAATAGTCACTAAAAGAGTGTTTTCTAGGAGAAGTATTTCAACTTACATGTAGCCGATGGTTCAAAGGGAGGACAGATAATGTTAGATAAGATGAACTTGAAATCCCAAGGGCAGCATTTGATTTTTATATGGGGGTCTTAACATAGTAGTTCCTTTCAAAAACGCTTTACACAGTCTGTGTGATATGATTCCAGAACCATTTTCTCCTACATGGAAATTGGAAATTGCTGCCAATTGAGCTCTAATAGTTGCTGCAGCTGCTCCTTCATTGAAAAGTTGTCAAAATCTCTAACACAGAATTTATGGGCACAGAAAATGGGTCCATCTGATTATTGTTGACCCATATAACAAATCTCTTTCATTTATTTCTGTACAATTTTTGCGTAGATGTTTTATGGGAAGATAACAAAATACATTTGACTGGTGAGGAAAGGGATGGAAACCTGGCGATTAGAGGGGAAATGAAGCAGCCAAGCTGTTAGTCTGAGACTGCCCACGTTGGGATGAGCCATTCCTAATGGGTGAGTCAGAAGGTCTGGAGCAGGGTCCAGAATCCATGGTTCATCCCAAATTTGAGGCTGAAGAAAAGGGAACCAGATTTGACACGGCCAATAGGGGGCAATCAGGATTATAGCTGTCTCCAACAAATTTGATTTCTGCAGAAACTTGGGAATTAGAAGGATTGGAGGAATGGCATAAAGAAGTCTCGGATGCCAATCATGTACAAGTGCATCCCTTGGTGACTCCCCTGTGGGGAGTGGGGGGCCAGGGCGAAGTAGTTCCTGCATTTGGCATTGGTGGGTGATGCAAAGAGATCGCAGCAAGGCTGGCCTCATTTCTGGAATATCTCTTCCGTAACTTTCTGGCTGAAGGACCACCCGTGTGGCCATAAAATGGCTCTTCTTCTTATAGTTGGTGGCTTTGCAGTTCCCCGCCTACTGTAAATTTGATCTGGGAAACTCCTGTCAGTCTAGTGTCATTAGCTCATTCTACCTAATACAAACAGAACATTTGAGAAGGCCAGCCCACTTAGTTATCTAACCTTCTACTTCTCATTTCTCCCTTTCCTTTACAAAAAAAAAACTGCTAGAATCTCTCTGTGTTCTGCTTAACTGTAAGAAAAAAAATTTACACTTATTTGCTGCCTTTCCTGTAACACGTCTAGTCCAGATACAGATTTGCTATATCCAGGAATGTTTGTAAGCTTCTGAGCAACCCCGCCCAAGCCTGGAGGGAAGCCTGCTAGCTTATCAGTGGGAGTGGTAAGCACTAGGTAACCTGTCTACCACATAAGGAGTGGTTCTGGCCCAGAAATTTTAGTTATTGGCCATTTGGGCAGTTTTTCCATCTCTGAACTTTGATTTAAAAGCCCATTTGCATTTATTTCCACCCTTTCCTGTAACGAGTCTAGTCCAGATGCAGATTTGCTGTATCCAGGACTGTTTGTAGCTCCTGAGCCCCCCAAGCCTTTCTGTGTTGGAGGGAAGCCTTCTAGCTTATCAGTGGGAGTGGTAAGCACTAGGTAACCTATCTATCACATAAGGAGTGGTTTCTGGCCCAGAAATTGTAGTTATTGGCCATTTGGGCAATTTTTCCATCTCTCCCAACTTTCTGATTTAAAAGCCGCATTTGCACTTGTTTCTTTCCTGTAACTAGTCTTCCTCAGATACAGATTCTTGGTTTTAGCACTTGAATTTGCTTATTCGTGCTCAGCACTTGTTCAGAACTTGTAAGCACTATGTAAGCTACAAATTACTACAGCACTTAACCTTCCTCATTACTTACAGGAAAACAGTTTTTGTACTTACTTTCTTCACTTGCTTAGAGAAAAACAGCTCTTGTACTCGCTTTCCTCACTTGCCTAGAGGAAAACAGTTTTTTATTCAGGCATATCCAAGGGTCGGCTCCCAGTGTTCTCTCCTGTCTATCTGATGAATGTGGGCATCTTGGGGCAATGTAGCAATTGCTTCATGTACACAGACAACCCTCTCCTCCTACCACCCAACACTACAACCTGTGAGAGATGCACTTATCTAGCCAAACTGGAGGTAAAGCTCTCTCCATCCAAGACTGAACTTGACAGTCAAGAGGAGAAGGTAAACACTTGTACCACACCACACTCATCACATAGTCCCACTAAACCTACACCACCAAAATCTACACATAGAAACGCAAAAACATTCGCGGAGGCTATCAATAATAATCTGTTCAAGCAACAGAGACTTCCAAAGCAGAAACGCAATCAACCTCCATCCCCCAACACAACCCAAATGACACATAGCCCACAGACTCAGTATGCCATTCAACCACAGCCCATAAGGCAAAACAACGTACCCAACACACTAGTCATACGTGACTCTACAGTCAGGCACACTGATGTCCCACTCACAAGACTAAACAAGGAGAAGGATATTGTCGGGTGCCAGAATCCGTCACATAACCCCATGTACTCAGGTCACTCCACAACAAGTACAAATATGACTCTGTCATATTCCATGTTGGTGTGAACAACCTGAGGCGACTTCCCTGGACTACATGAAAAGAGACATGGAAGAGCTCTCCGATCTTGTAGCCCAGGCAGGTATGACCCTAGCCCTGAGTATCATCCTGCCACTGCCCAGAATGATACCGCAGTATAAGGACAAAATGATTGACTTCAACAATTGGCTAAGCTTCTGGTGCCATTCTAAGGAGATCCAGTACCTGTCTGTGTGGGATGGCATGGTCGACAGACCATGATGCTTTGCCAGAGATGGCCTGCACCTGTCACCCCCTGGAATTCTGGATACTGGCTAAGGCGCTTGCCACCCCTATAGTGCCTTTTTTAAGCAAGGTTCAAATGACAAATTCACCACCGCAACAGGAATAGGCAAGCAAAAACTGTGTGTGATGCTACTCAATGCTAGAAGTCTAAATCTCAAAATGCACTCCCTCGAGGCACTCCTTAAAATGGAGAACATCGATATTTGTGCAGTGACTGAGACCTGGTTCAAGGCTCCAGAGTGCACCCCTGCATTACTAGGGTATAACTCATACCACACTTTTGGCCATCTAACCTGGACCAAAGGCAGAGGTGTGTCCATATTCATTAAGGATATCCACACCTCCAAGCTAGTTGCTCAGCATAATGCATCCGAGGTTATCCAAGTGCAACTAACTCTGGGCAAAACTACAATCCAAATTGCAGCTTGCTACAGATCCCCACCATGTCCCAGGATTCCCACTCCTCTTTTCTTGATATACTGAAAAATATTAGCATTCAAACAGCCTAATAATGGCCGATTTCAACTAGCCCACCATTAACTGGGAAAACTACTCATGTACCAACTCCTTCACTCAACGCTTTCTGGAATTCATAAATTCCAATGCCCTGGATCAACTTATCCATACCCTCACCAGGGGCAACAATATCCAAAAACCTAGTCATTACCAACATGAGTGACTGGTGTTCCACACCTGAAGTCAACTCCTTGTTGGTCAGATCCGACCATAAGCTAATCATCCTAGATATCCACATCCCCCCCCCCCCCCCATTAAGGAAACCATGGTAAAAACATTTCTCCAAAGCCAACTTCATGCTCCTTAAGACAGAAGTGGCGAATTTCATGACACCCATGCAGCTGGACAATACAGTTACAACTGCTGAATCCTACACAAATGCACTCTATAAGCACTTACACAAGTGCATGGATTGTGCTATCCCAAACAGAACCAAGATGCTATCCTCCAAAAAAAGAAAGCCAATCTGGTGGTCCCCTGCCATAAACAAACCTCTACAACAGAAGGAAGAAACTGTTGCAAAAAAGAGTAAAATCCCATGAGTGAAGGAGCTCCCTGGTCAGCCTCAGTAAGAAGCTAAGATCCCTTGTAAGATCCTCCAAAGCTAGCTATGAAAACAAAATCGCCACTGATTCTAAGGACAACCACAAAGCATTCTATAGCTATGTCAGGAATCTCGGTCTATGAACATCTAGGAGATGCAATGAATATTTTCTTTTACTGTGGAAGTTAGAGAAGAAAACTGGCAGCTCTACAGATTGGTTGAGGTTACTTTCCGACACAACCTTCATCAGAAAAGAGGAGTTAATGTGTAAAGAAACTTTCCTTATGAAAAGCTAAGTATGGTGGCTTGTCAGACGACGCTTGCAATTCAGAAACTCTTCTGGTTTAAATAATAGTCACTAAAAGAGTGTTTTCTAGGAGAAGTATTTCAACTTACATGTAGCCGATGGTTCAAAGGGAGGACAGATAATGTTAGATAAGATGAACTTGAAATCCCAAGGGCAGCATTTGATTTTTATATGGGGGTCTTAACATAGTAGTTCCTTTCAAAAACGCTTTACACAGTCTGTGTGATATGATTCCAGAACCATTTTCTCCTACATGGAAATTGGAAATTGCTGCCAATTGAGCTCTAATAGTTGCTGCAGCTGCTCCTTCATTGAAAAGTTGTCAAAATCTCTAACACAGAATTTATGGGCACAGAAAATGGGTCCATCTGATTATTGTTGACCCATATAACAAATCTCTTTCATTTATTTCTGTACAATTTTTGCGTAGATGTTTTATGGGAAGATAACAAAATACATTTGACTGGTGAGGAAAGGGATGGAAACCTGGCGATTAGAGGGGAAATGAAGCAGCCAAGCTGTTAGTCTGAGACTGCCCACGTTGGGATGAGCCATTCCTAATGGGTGAGTCAGAAGGTCTGGAGCAGGGTCCAGAATCCATGGTTCATCCCAAATTTGAGGCTGAAGAAAAGGGAACCAGATTTGACACGGCCAATAGGGGGCAATCAGGATTATAGCTGTCTCCAACAAATTTGATTTCTGCAGAAACTTGGGAATTAGAAGGATTGGAGGAATGGCATAAAGAAGTCTCGGATGCCAATCATGTACAAGTGCATCCCTTGGTGACTCCCCTGTGGGGAGTGGGGGGCCAGGGCGAAGTAGTTCCTGCATTTGGCATTGGTGGGTGATGCAAAGAGATCGCAGCAAGGCTGGCCTCATTTCTGGAATATCTCTTCCGTAACTTTCTGGCTGAAGGACCACCCGTGTGGCCATAAAATGGCTCTGCTCAGTTTGTCTACAATCATGCTGGATTTCTCCAGGATGTGCACTGCTATCAGAAAATGGTTGGAAGTAGTAGCCCACTGCCAGACCCTCACAGCTTCTTTGCAAAGGGGTAAGATCTGGATCCCCACTATTTGACTGGATTGCTATTATTCCTACAGGGAGAGTGTTTTGAAATGCTTGCAACGCTAAAAGCACCGCCCTCCTCTCCAGGATGTTTATTTGCAAGTGAGCCATATGTTTCTGCCAGTGCCTTGGACTGTCTTCCCTAGATAATACCACCCTACCCTACCTGGGAAGCATCCATGGTCACCGTGGCCTGGGGTTGAGGGGGGATGAAGTGATGGCCTTGAAGAGCCTTTTTGCAGGAGTTGGTTATCAAGATTCTGTGTGACATTGGAAGTTCCAAGATTGACCATTGAGCAGAAAGTAACCACTGAAGTATTCTCATATGAAGATAAGCTAGAGGAATGAGTACGATTGATGCAGCCATTTCCCCCATAACCAAAAGAGGCTAGCGTCTTCCTGATTAACAATCGTACATAATGACTGAGATCATCTACTCTGTCTTGTGGAAATGTTTCTAGTGTAGTTGTGTTTATCTCTGCTCCTATGAAGACTAATCTTTGACATGACGCTAGAGCAGACTTTTCATAATTTACAGCAACACCTAGGAAAAAAAAAAGCTGGATGATGTAGTCCCTGGCTTGTAGCAGAAGATGCCTGGTCGGGGTGATTACGAGCCAGTTGTCCAGATATGGAAACACCCAGAATCCTCTGTGTCTCATGTGAGATGCCACTACTGCCATGCACTCGGTGAACACTCTGGGGGCTGTAGCGAGACCAAAGGGTCTCTGGAAGAACTGGAAGAAGTGACTGGCTCCTAGCCAGAAGTGCAACAACCTTCTGGATCACCTTTCCATTCGAATGTAGTAATACACATCTTGAAGGTCTATAGTGCACATCCAACTGTGTTTTTCCAGGAATGGAAGTATCAATTGCAGTGTCACCATCTGGAACTTGATCTTTTTACAGATTTACTTAGAGTGCTGAGATCCACAATGGGTCTCCAGTCCCCTGTTTTCTTTGGATCTAAAAAGAATCCTGAGTAATTTCCAGATCCTCTCTGGTCTGCGGGGACTTCTTGGATGACTCTCTTTCTTGGCAACTTTTGAATCTCTAATGTTGCTTTTTCCTTCTGACTGGGTGGAACATCTGGAACTAACTTGTTTACAGGAGTGGGGAAGGAGAAGGGAATGATATAACCGCTGGATATTATATCCTGCACCCATTTGTCATTTGTTACCTTTTGCCAGGTTTTGCGATGCAGAGACAAACGACCCCCGACTGCCTCCAGTGGCAAGCAATTGGGCACTCCCTTAGGAGCACTGGAAGGGTCTACCAATGAAAGATTTTCTGGAGCACTGATTTTGCGGCCCTCCCCTGCCATGAGGGTGGCGTCTTCCATTACTGTTCCTCCCTCTGGTCTTGGAAAGCTCCTTTTTAGTGGCCACCGCCATGACCATGACATCAACCGCTGTATCTTTTGTCAAAAAATAATTGTCCTTAGGGGGTGTAATATAGTTATTTGGCCTTCTAGGAGATGGCTCTAAGTTGTCTGGGGTCTCTGATGCCTTCCAAAAGATTAACTCAATAAGCTCATTGGAAGGAGGGGTCATCCAAGAGCTTGAGGGGCGAGACCAAAAGTCCTTCAGGTAAACTAACTCCTCGGCCTAAGGGAAGGTGGACTACCAGTCACTTCTCTACTTTAAAATTTCCAGGATGTCTCCAAAAGAAACATCTTCAGGAGGTGACCATGGGGACCCTTCTGCTTCCTCGAGGTCGGCATCAGATGTGACGGACTCCTCTGGTGAGTCGAGATGCCTCCTCTTGCATATCTTCTTCCAGAGGACCTCCTCAGTGGGATATTCCGGGGAGGTTTTTGGAAGACAGGGGAGTCCCTTGCTGGACATCCTGAGGCCTAGGGTCTTTGTAGACCTGTGGAGAGGTTAGGTGAGAAACAAAGACACCTGGACAGAAATGAGAGGAAGATCTGAAGGAGACCGTCTCTCAGACTGAGAAGTAGTTAGAACCCTCCTTATAACTCCAAAGGCAGTCCATCCCCACTCCAAAGATCTCCCCGGATCCGACAAACGAGTTGTCGGACCCGATGGAAACTCCGAAGCACAAGACGGAAGCTCCAAAGCTGAGGTATGAGCTGAACTCACACGCACCAAGGCCCCCAGAGGCAGGTCGGAATTGGTGAGATCTGAAATGGCTCTGCGGACCCGACCAGAGAGTGTCGGCTCCCAGAGGTCTCCTGCTCCGAATGGGCGGAAACACTCGGGGCAGATACTGGATCTGAGCAGTCTATGGGTCCCGGACCAGATACAAACACAAGATGGATATCGGAATCTTCCAGCTCAGAAGCCAAAGGATGGAACAGAGGAAGAGCAGGTGTCGAGGGGGAAGACTGTGTCTGACCAGATTCCTTTGGACTCAGATCCAACAATAATTTAGCTAAAGCTGGTGTCTTTAACAGCTTCTCCACCACCCTATCCACATCTTCATCAGGCAGACTCCTGGTGGCCTGGGTAGATAGGGCAGGTGACCTTGATCTTCCTAGAAAAGGTGATGGCAGCCAACAGTGGACTGGTTTCCAAAGGAAGCAATCTGCACCTGTATGTAAACTCGGAAGGTAATGTTGACTTCAGAGCTGAGGGTTCTTGTTTCTCTGAAGAAGCCTTGGATCCGACTTGAGTTGCCTGCTCCAGTATTTCCTTTTTAGCCGACCACTTGGGAGCTTTCTACTTCGGCTCTGAAGAGGAGCTCAGCTCCGAAGAAGCTAGTTTTTGTGGTCTATCCAATTTTTCAGATTTTGAAGATGATGATTCCGGTGATATAGCTTCAGAAAAGGGGGTCTTAATCAGACCTTTCAGAATAACCTTATTTTTGCACTCCATCAATGCCCTATGATTAAATCTGTGGCAGATGGTGCACGACTCCTGTAAATGAGCAGGCCTCAAGCAAGAGGCACATAAAATGTGTGAATCGCTAAGGGGCATCTTTTTCCCCCATTTCTCACACTTTTTGAAGCCCAGAGGCTTCCCTTTCTGCTTTTGAAACATGCCTATAACATGAAAAGAACAGAGGAGAGGAGAGGAATGGAAGATACACTCATAACACACTCAGAAACAGTCCTCTAACTTAAATGGACAGAAAAATTCGAAGGTGAAGACATTTTTTTAAATTAATTAGAAAGGAGGGGAAAAGTTAGTAAAAGGGAGAAGAACGCCCTCTAATTTAAACAGACATTAGTTAGACATCCACTAACTCAAACAGATGCTAACAACTAACTAAAGGAAGTAAGAGTATTGGACACTCGTTAAAGGGTAAAGATATACAAGCTAGATTAACAAGAAAGGATTTTTAAACTATCAGACTTAGGTATCTATAATACTAAAAAAAAAATATCAAAAGCACTTAGCCCAGAGCTTGCTAGACAACCTCTTCACTTTGCGGTAAACAAGATCTGGGGAAGCTAGGGGATTGCATTATAGGTAAAGAAAGGATGCCCATGAGTTTTGCTGAAGACCTCGAGCTTGAGATTTGGCAGAAACAGATCTGATGGATTGGATCTGACCCATCAGTGAGAATAAATGCGAAACTGACATCACATCAAATGTTTCAAGTCCTGCAGTTCTTTCCCCAACAACTAAAGGGTTTCTGAAAAGTTCTGTCACCTGGGCCCCAGACAAGCCAGTTTTGTGCTGGGTGGATTCTAGACGTTTAGCCCTGATATCATAAGGTAGGGGTTGCAGCCTCACCCAAGACTACCTTCTGAGCACTGAGACAGAATCTGCAGATCTGGCTGAGGCCTCTACTGCATCACAACTGCATTTGATTGAGTGTTTTGTCACTTGTAAGGACAAGGAGATCAAGTTAGAGATTTGTGACTTTGTGGCAGAATCAGGGAGATCATCCTAGAGCTTTGAAACCCAATTCAAAAAGGCCAGGGAGTACTTAGATATATGTGTTTGATAGTTGATAGCCCTAAATGCCAAAGTGTCAGAGGTGTACACTTTCCTGCCAAGTTTCTCCATAGTCTTGCTCATCCGGAGGGTTTGTCTGCAGAGACAGAAATGGTACCAGGATCTGCAACAGGACATTTAATAAGAAATTTTGCTCCTTCTGTGGCCTTATAAAATCTGGCAAGCCTTCTAGAAGCAGGAGGCTGGGAATCAGGATTTTTAGAAGCTGCTGAAAAGATGTTAAGAAGGCTTGGAGGACTGGTGGAATGGCAGAAGCAGAAGGGGTATCCATTTCTAGTAGACCATAGTACCTCTTATGGACTTTAAACATTTCTGTGGAGTCCCATTTGAAAAACTGGATCATCCGAGAAATGGTTGCTCCAAAGATAAGGTCTGCCCAAGGGGAATCCTCCTCTGTGGAAGCATACCCTACAGGGGAGAGCATTTGTGAAGCATAAGACAGAGAATCTTCTGAAGAGGAATCTGACGATTTTTCAGCCCTGTATTGAATGAGGTTCGGCAGTCTAAAGACTATGGCTGATAAGAAGAGGGGCACCCAGAGGAGAAGCAGCCATGGTACGCTTAAGGGCCATAAAGGCATTGAACAAGCTCTGACAGAAATCTTGACAATCAGGTAAGCTCTCAGGAGGTGAAGACACTTTTGGTTTTCTGTTTCCTTTTTAAAGGAGAAAGAGGCCTGGAGGGCATAGGCCCTAAACAAGGCCTAGGTTCAGAAGTTTCACTAATGGTCGAAGGACCAGTCTGGATGTTTGCAGCGAGCCGAGGTTCCCCCTTGGCACCTAATATCTGCGTAATCTCAACGGACATGCTTTCAGACCTTGGTTTTGTGGCCTCTGGAATGGTACCCACTATACAAGAGTTATATGGTTCAGTACGTTCCTCCAGGCATACCTCAGCCACAGGAGGAATATCAGGTGGAAGAGGTGCAGCAGTAGGCTCAGACCTGGTAACTTTGGCCTTCTTTTTTGGTGGCTCGGCGGTATGGCTGGACAGCTCTTCCATCACAACAGCAAGGCATTTGAGGTGTTGGTTCTCTAAACATATACTAAGGGCGTGCAGATGGCTACAAAGAGTCTTTGGGACACAGGCCTGACAAACAGCACAGGCCTTATGGTCATGTCTGGGCCCTAAGCAGAACAGACGCAGGTCATAGGTGGCCTTATGTGGGATCTGACGTCCGTACTTACACTTTCCTTTTCTGACTGACATGAACCTGGGCAGGCATGCAGTGACCAAACAACAATAAGAAAAAAGGCCCCAACGGGGTACTTATCTTTAATTGCAGGATCCAACAGCAGAGACAGCAGGATCAGCTGATGTTTGACTGGCAGTAGAGAAGTTCTGAGGAAGGTACGAGCAGATGTCACTTTTATGGCCCACGTACCCTACGGCCAACATCTGACATCCCACATACCTTGCAGTGACTAAAGCTTTTCTATACTGGACGGATGTACGGGTTGATAGGTGGAGGCCAAGCCAAAGTTTATGAATACTGCAACATGAGAATAGAAGGACATCATCTAATACAAGGAATGGTATAAAACAACAATGACAATAAGAAACAATGGTATATGGGATTAACACCAAACAGTTATATAGCAAAGGACACAAAGCCTGATGACTAACAGAAGTATTAAGTAGATAAACTTTTTTTTAAACAAAAGATGGGGAGGAAGAAAAATAAGTAAAACTACCGAACAAGAACTAAAATAAAAAAGAAGAGTACTTATCAATCAGAAAAAGCGACTGGAGCTATAGGTGACCACATCCAAACGCAAAAGTGGCGAACCAGATCTAAGGAAATTCAGGGAAAGAGAGGATTACGGCTAAGAAGAAGAGCTTGTGCTACTGAACCAAAGTCTAATGAGGTGGCCAAGGCAGGATCCAAGATCCATCTGTTGAGGAAAGTACGAAAAAGACAACAAATTAAATGTATTACAATGATGTCTGTTACATTACAGAGAAAAGGAGGCCTGACAATGACCCAAATGACTATGGTTGCATTAGCAGCCCCAGCACAAAAGGAGATGATGAGGTGAGGAAGAGACCTGAAGGGACTATGTCCACCCGCCTCTCTCTGGGGGAGCAAATGGGAATGACGCACTGTAGAGGAATGTAAGTGTCATGCTGTAGGTGTATACTGAAGAGCACACACCAGATTAGGAAGGGGAGAGGCTGCAATGGAGGTGCCGTGTTGGTGTGGTCTTGTAATGCACCGTTTAATGATCAATGGGGGTGGGGTCTCCAGACAGGCATATCACTAAGGAAACTGAGATGTTTGCCTCTCACGCATATAGCCTCAAACCAGCACTGGAAGCTCTATGGCTTACTCTGTTCATTTGCAGTATTATGATCTCTCTGTCTCTCCTTTTCCTTCAGTCAATCTGAAGGGGAACATATGGATCAATCAGTTGACTGGGAAAGAAGAGCTGATGGTCAGTTGAGTGTGGTGAAACAGACAAAAAAAAACTTATGCACTCACCATAACGTTCCATCTGTGTTGTCCTTTTTCATTCTTCCTCAACTGAAGGGTTTGGATCTGGCTCGATCCAAGAACTATCAAGCTCCTTCCTTTACCCACAATGCCCCACTAACCCAACATATCTCAGATTGAGTTTGCTGCCCTTAGATATAAAGGGGCAACCTATTATATAAATAAAATTAGAAAGGAAAAAGGAAGATGGAGCTCAAACAAATAATAGAGGCTCCTGTACAACTCTTTGAAGCTTAGGATGGGGGCAGGGGAGTGGGAAGCTGATAAAGAATGAAAATGGACAACACAGATGGAACATTACAGTGATTACATAAAGTTTTTATCCAATGTTCTCCTTTTCATTCATTCCTCAACTCATGGGACACAGTCCCCAGCTACTGCAACCTTTGGAGGCCCTCATGGAAGGATATTCAGGAGAACTGCAGAGCCAATGGCCACTCTGTTCCTGTAAATCAAATCAAATTTGTAATGATCAATAAATGAGTGAGAATTAGTCCAAGCTGCAGTTGTGCAAATGTCATGTAGGGAAGTCCTTGACCAAAATGCTGAAGAAACTGACCTTGTGGAATGAGCTCTAATAATAATAAAAAAGGTGTGGGCAAAGATAGACATTTTTTATAATAAACAAAGGAAATACATTTAGTTAACCATTTGGCCAAAGTAACTCTGGATACTGGTTTACCCAATCTGTTAGCAGAAAAAGAAACAAATAGCTGGTCAGCTTTCCTGAAGTCTTTGGTTCTGATAAGATAAAACTGAAGTTGCCTATGAACATCCAAAAGCTAAAGCATATACTCTCCCTTATTTGAATAGTTAGGAAAGAAAAAGTACAGTTGTACACACTTACCATAAATGTAGATGCTCGAGTGTATTCACTGTTGCAGTCCTGACTTATTGGATTTTCTGCTTTGGAAGGCCTTGGTTGGCCTGACTACCAGAGTAGCAATCTCCCTCCTCCCTGAGCTGGCAGATGCCCTACCCTGATGTCAGAACGGTTAAGTATAAAGAGAGTCAACCAACGCCATGACATCAGTTTTTTCTTGCCACTAGAAGGTAGAAGCCCCATAGAAGAAACTTAAGCAAGGGACCAGGTTAGAGGAAGGGGACTTGTAGCGCATCCCTACAGCGGGTCTTCTGGAAGAGGAGGACAGAGAGAAAAGCTGTTACTGTAAGGAGAATAAGGGAGATGCAGGGAGGGAAAGAAGAAAAAAAGACTGCAACAGTGAATACATTCAAACATCTACATTTACGATAAGTGTACACAACTGTATTATGTCCTTTGCGCTTCACTGTTGCAGTTCTGACTTATGGGATGATTCTCAAAGCTGAGATGAAGGTGGCAGGTGCCTTAATGTGTAGAAAGGATGCCCTTCAAGATGGCAGTGGTAAATCTTGCTCTGGACTTAGAGAAGGCTGACAGGTGGTAGTGCTTGCTAAAAGTATGCACCAATGACCAGGTAGCTGCTTCCAAAATGTCTTTGGTAGGTACTCCCGTCAGGAAAGCAGTGGAGGCAGAAGTGGCCCTAGTGAAGTGGGTCCTAACAGATTCAGGAGTGTTTTTTTGCCATAGAAGGTGTAACAAAAGGAAATACAGTGGAAGATCCACTTGAAGATAGTTTGCTTGGAGACTGTTTTTTTTTCAGAGCCCAAGGCAAAGGAAACAAAGAGTTGTTCTGATTTTCTGAAAGTTTTAGTCCTGTCAAAGTAGCAGTGAAGTTGCCTGTGTACATCCAAGGAGTGAAAGGATTCTTTCCCCTTGGTTCTGTGGCTTACGGAAGAAGGCAGACAAGTCTATGGCTTAATTCAGGGAAGTGTCCCTGACCACCTTGGGCATAAAGAAAGGATTAGTTCTGAGTGAAACTGTCTGGGTGGAAGATAAGAAAGGGTTCCACTGCCATGAGGGCTTGCAACTGAGAGACCCTCCTAGCTGAGGTGACAGCCAGTAAGAGGACAGTCTTCCATGTCAAGAATTTTAAATCAGCTGAGGCAGATGCTTCAAAGGGGACAGGTCAAGTTTTCGAAAATAAAGTTGAGGTTACAAGGAGGGGTGGGCTGCCTCCTGGGAGGTCTAACGTGCAGCACTCCTATAAGGAACTATTTCATCAGGGGGTGGGAAAATGGGAGGAAGAGTAGGACTGTGGACTGAAACAAAAAAAGCATTAATCTTAATGGATAAGAAGGATAGGCCTTTGTCCACCAAGATACTAAGGTACTCCAAAATGGTTGAAATCCTGGTTGAGACGAAGTTGAAGCCTTGTTGCTGACTTCAAATAGAGAATCTTTTCCACTTGACAGAGTATATTTTTCTAGTACTGGGTCTTCTAGACTTTGAGGATATCAAGTACCTGACTACTCAGGGACTGCTCAGGGTAGAATTTTGATGAATTATCCAGGCAGAGTTTTAGAGTCTGCAGGTTGGAATGCACAGACTTTCCTTTTGCCTGTGACAGCAGATCCACTCTCTGGGGTACCTGCCAAGGTTTTTCTTTGGTCAAACTCAGTAGCAGGGGTACCAGTGCTGCCTGGGCCAGTATGGAGCTATCACAGCATGACCCTTGGTCCTTCTTCCCTGATTTTTAAGAGGACCTGTGGAAGGAGAGGCAGGGGAGGAAATGCATAAATTAACAAGTGGCTCCAGAGGAAGGAAAAGGCATCTGTTCTCCAGGCTGTGTGAAGTTTGCTCCTGGAACAGAATCTTTTTAATTGTTTTCACTGGTAACAAGGAGGTCTATTTGAGGGGAACCCCATTTCTGGGCTATGCTGAGAAATGTCTCCCGATGCAGCTGCCACTACTATTGGAGATTGAGCCCCAGGAAGATACTGAGCCATAAGGTGCAACCCCATAGCAATGGCCATCTCCCAGATCTACACTGCCAGATGGCAAAGAGGGGAGGAGTGCATGCACCCTTGTTTATTTATGTACCACATGACTGTTGCGTTGTATGTTTTGTTAAGTAGAACACCTGGTTTCCAGTGATCCTTGAAGGCCATCAAGCCTTTTTGTACTGCCTTCAATTCCTTCCAATTTATGTGCTTGTGTCTGAACTGCTCTTCCTATTTGCCCCGGGACAGGAAGTGTTGGAAATTGTCTGTCCAGGCTGTGCCTGATGGAATCGTGGTTAAGGTTTGGCCCTGACTGATGAACCTGAAGGGGAAAAAAAGAAGCTATGTACTCACCATAACATTCCGTCTGAGTAGGTAACTTATTTGTCAGCAACCTGTGGGTATCGGATCCGACCCGGATCCGAGCCGGCAGCTTTCCAACCAAGCTCCTCCCCTTACCCATAATACCCTGCTACCCCCCTCCAGTCCTTAGATCGAGTTTGCCCAAATAGTAGACAACAGCAAGACAAACAAAACCTGAACATCCTAACCTGATGCACACCAGGGGTGAATCATTCACTCATTCAGGTAACGAACTCCAGGTTAGGGGGAAGGAGGGGGGGGGGTTGGCTGCTGACAAATGAAGTTACCTACTCAGATGGAACGTTATGGCGAGTACATAACTTCTTTATCTGAAGTAGTTAACTGCATTTGATCAGCAACCTGTGGGGCAGAGTCACCAGCTACCAAAAACTTGGGAGGCCCTCAAGGAAGAATATTCCGGGGCACTGCAGAGCCAAAGGCTGCCTTCCCTCTGGATATCAGATCTAATTTATAATGCGAAATAAAGGTATGAGATGAAGCCCAAGTAGCCGCAGAACAAATGTCATCCAAGGGAACCCTTGACCACAAAGCAGCAGAGGTAGCCATAGAACAGGTAGAATGAGCACGAACCCCCACGGGCTCAGGTTGACTAGAAATTTTTTACGTGAGCAAAATGCAGTGAGATAGCCACCTAGCTAGAGTCACCTTCATTGCTGACTTACCCAAGGATGGCTTAGCAAAGGAAATAAAGAGCTGCTCCGACTTGCGAGAGGCAACTGTTCTGTGCAAATAAAAATGCAATTGTCTATGCACATCTAATGAATGGAGTCTGTACTCCCCTTTGTTCTGGTAGTTAGGGAAGAAAACAGGCAGATTAATGGATTGATTGATGTTAGCCTCGGAAGCCACCTTAGGTAAAAAGGAGGGATTAGTCCTGAGGGATACTATGTCCTTATGGAAGACAAGATATGGAGGTTTAGTACAAAGGGCCTGAAGCTCCGATACCCTTCTAGCTGAGGTAATAGCAATCAAGAAGGCAGTTTTTCCAAGACAAAAACTTTAAGTCAACAGAAGCTGCAGGCTCAAAGCGTGGACCAGTTAGAGCCTGGAGGACTAAGGTTAGGTCCCACGGAGGAACAGCATTCTTGACAGGAGGTCTTAAAAGAAAGGTGCCCTTCAAGAAGGTCTTACAGATCTTAGAGGAAGCTAATGGACCAAGATTGTCTCCGATGTGGAAGTGGGAAATGGCCATCGTTTGAACCTTCACAGTTGAAGACCTGGCCCCTTGATGAAAAATGTGAGAGAGGAATTCAAGTACTGCTGGAATGGGAGCCGTAAAGGGGTCCAAATTCCTATGCTCGGCCCAGATAAAAAAACGTTTCCATTTACTGTTGTAGACTTTCCTGGTAGAAGGCTTATGTGCGGCCACCAGGAGGGATTTAACTGCAGACGAGATACCAGGAGTCCTAGCCACTAACGGAATTGGATCAACCAAGCCAAAAGCTTGAGGTCATCCAGATTCAGAGTTTTCAATCCCGAAGGATGAGAAATCAGATCCGGAATGGGATCTAAGATCCAAGGAGGAGCTATGAGATGAGACTGCAGGTACGGGAACCAGGTTTGACGAGGCCAGAATGGGGCTATGAGGATAACCCTGCTCCCCAACCGACAAGCTTTCTGCAAGAATTTTGTCATTAACGGGAGAGGAGGATAAGCATAAAGAAGACCGGATGGCCAAGCATGAACTAGAGCGTCTCTGGGGCTCTCCCCCAGTGGAGGGATTAGAGCAAAAACTCGCTGCACTTTGCGTTTGAAGGTGATGCGAACAGATCACAGCAAGGTTGACCCCATCTGAGGAAGATCTGTTTCGCTACTAAGGGGTTCAGAGACCACTCGTAAGGTGAGAGGATAGTTCGACGACTCAGCTGGTCTGCTAAAATGTTGGACCGACCCGGAATGTGCATTGCTAGCAGAAAACAGCTGGTGGATATCGCCCACTCCCAAACTCTCATGGCTTCTCGGCAAAGAGGGTAAGACCTGGTCCCCCCCTGTTTGTTGATGTACCAGACCACTGACATGTCTGTCTGAATTGCAATAGTCCCTAGAGAAAGAAGAGCATGGAGAGCTTGCAACGCTAGAAGCACTGCCCTCATCTCCAGAACATTGATATGCAGAACGGTCTCTGTTGGAGTCCACGTGCCTTGGACACTTCTGCCCATGCAATGTCCCCCACCCTAGGCGAGAAGCGTCCGTGGTCACCGTTGCTTGAAGTAGAGGCATCAATAAGGGCCGCCCTTCCCGAAGCTCTCAGGAATGGAGCCACCAAAGCAGTGATTCCCTGCAAACCCTGCTGAGGGGAATCAGGGAGTCCAACGGATGTCGAAGGATGGACCACTGGACCTGCAAGGTCCATTGAAGAACCCTCATGTTCAAGCGGGCTAGGGGTGAAAGGTTGATAGCTGCCGCCATAGACCCTAGAGCCCTCAGGACTAATTCCGCTGGTGGGGCCGGAGACTGTAGAAGTGCCAAGACGTGGAGAGTTA
The DNA here is from genome assembly GCF_019279795.1 of Protopterus annectens. Taxonomy (NCBI): domain Eukaryota; kingdom Metazoa; phylum Chordata; order Ceratodontiformes; family Protopteridae; genus Protopterus; species Protopterus annectens. Next base: position 1,860,124,767 of record NC_056735.1, read on the forward strand.
GGTTGCGGAATCTGTCCTATGTCAAGAAGGCCTTGGACTGAAGCATGTCTATTCTGGCCCCTATGAAGTCCAGGACCTGAACAGGGTGAAGGGACGACTTTTTGTAATTTATGGTGATCCCCAATTGGTGGGCCAAAAGCAGGAAACAATCCTTGGCTGAGCATAGTAGATGCCTGGTGGGAGCGGCGAGGAGCCAGTCATCCAGGTAGGGAAAGACCTGTATTCCCTGAAGTCTCAGGTGGGCTGCTACAACCACCATGACCTTGGTGAACACCCTGGGGGCTGTGGTGAGGCCAAAAGGGAAGACCCTGAACTGATAATGACTGGCCCCCAACCGAAAGCGGAGAAACCTCCTGGATCATCTGTCCATTAGAATGTGGTAGTATGCATCCGTGAGGTCTATAGAGCATGTCCAGTTGTTCTCCTGCAGAAGGGGGAGAATGGATTGAAGGGTGACCATCCGAAATTTCTCCTTGGCAATGAGCAGGTTCAATGTAGACAGGTCAAGAATTGGCCTTAAGTCCCCCGTCTTTTTTGGCACCAAAAAGAACCTGGAGTAATTGCCCGATCCGGACTGGCCTGGGGGGACGTGCTGGATGGCTCTTTTTCTTAGCAGCTCTTTTATCTCTAAAGCCGCCGCCTCCTTCTGACTGGGTGGGACATCGGGAGGCGACCCAACTGTGGGGGAGGATTTACAAAGGGAATAGAATACCCTCTGGATATTATTCGGAGCACCCAGCGATCTGTTGTGATGGACTCCCAATTTGCTAGATGTTCCGAGAAATGCTCCCTGACTGCCTCCAGAGAGGAGCAATCGGTCAACCCCACAGGGTTGTTGCACGGGTCGGTCGGAAAAGGGTTCCCCCGACCCAAAATTCTTCAGCCCCCCTCTGCCTCTGGGCCGGCGTCCGCCTTGTCCTCCCCTGCCTCTGAAGGACGAAGGGTCCGGAGCAAAATGGGATTGTTGAGATTTCAGGAACCACATCATCTTTTGTCCTCTCTGGTTCCTGGAACAGGACCTTTGAGGAGCCGAGAAGCGGATTCCGACGGCAGACGTCTTCCCATCTTTCTTGCTCTGGAGTAGCGTATTACGGACGGTCTTGCCAACAGTGTAGAGCTGTCAAAGGGAGCGTTGCGAAGGACTCCTTGAAGGGTTCCACAAAATCGCAAAGACAGAGCCAGGCGTGACGCCGTAAGGCGATGCCTGCACCGCTGGCTCTAGCCACCCCCTCCGTGGCATGGGAGAGAAGCTGCATAGATGTGTTGGATATCGATTTTAGAGTGGCCATTCGTGCAGAAAAGGTTCGTTTGTCCTCGGCCGACATGGACTCAGGGGGTGACCCAGCGTACTCTTTCACTAGATCCCGCTGGAGCCTAATCACGTGTGCCAAGTAATTCAGCACCCTTACAGAGAAGGTGGCTGAAGCAAACATCTGCTTTCCAATGCGGTCCATCGTCCGAGACTCCTTGTCGGGAGGATGGGCCGAGGAACTATCCTGTGCCAGTTCCTTCTTGGTGGCAGCCGCCACCACCATGGCATCTACTGGGGAACCTTTACTCCACGCTGTCCTGTCTGCCACGCTGTCCTGTCTGCCAGAAGACTAAGGAACTTATCTGGTCTCCTGGGAATCGGCTCTACAGTGTCCGGCTCCTTCCGCGCCCTGGTAGTAATTAAATCTACCAGGGGGTTGGCCGGAGGGGACACCCAAGAGGTAGACGGGCCTGCGTCAAACGCCTCAAGAAACACAGACTCATCCGAGGAAGGTTTTTGGGCTGACGACTCCCCTCTAATGCGCAGCATCTCCATAAAGTCTCCAAAGGAGATGTCCTTGGGGGAGGGGTGATCTGGGGGGAACCTTCCCCTTGCTCCAAGTCAGTGTCTTCCGTGAGGGACTCGGGGGGGGGGGAGTCCAAGTGCCTCCTTTTACACTTTTGTTTGTGAGGAACCTCCTCGGGGGGGGCTGTCCAAGGAGGGCTCACCAACCGGGTCTTGTTCCTCTATAGGAACCATCTGGGACGTAGACGCAGGCTGTCCCTGGGGCCGGATGATGGAAGACAGGCCCATCTGCGAGGGAACTGCGGGTGGATCCGTAGCACAAGCCTGGGGCCTCGAATCCCTCGAGAGGACCCTCTCCACCATGTCGAAGGCTGAAGGTGAACAGCTCTCCCTGGGATCCGAGAGCAGCCCCCTCGGATCCGACGTGTGGATCGGCACCAGAGCCGATGGGATCAGATCCGAAAGAGAAGTGTGCTCCGAACGCATTGGAGCCGAAGACACACTCACCCCTCCGGATCCGAGGCTCAGCTCATGGCCCTGAGAGCTCGGATCCGAAAAAGGACCCGATAAACTCGAGGGTAAGGCTGGCATCGAAGTAGCGATTACTATCGGCCCCGGCTCCGAAGCTACCCGGATCCGACAGCTCCGAAACCCGATAGCAGATCGGAGAAGGAGCAATTGGGGCAAAGAAGGGGGCCGAGTTCTCCACCAGAGGGGGTGGAGACAAGAGCACTCCCATCTGCATCTGGGCCTGAAGGAAGTGACGCATCATCTGGTCCATGTCCACGTCAGAAAGGCTTCTTGTCGATCTAGAAGCCGCCGAGGCTGGCCAGGAAGGCTGCCTCGACGACCTCAAAGGTGGCCGCGGCTCCTCCTCTGGCTTCGGAGAGAAACGTGGGGAATGGAGCCGAGAGGGGGAAGACCCGGAGACCTTCAAGGGAGAACAGAGCTGCTTAGCCGGCGGGGCAAAATCGGCCCACCGCTTGTGGCGCCTATGCCTCTCCCTGTCCTTGTCTCTCTCTTTCTCCTTCTTTCTCTCTCTCTCCTCTCTTTCTTTCTAGGGTCTCTCTCTCCCTGGGACACAGTGGGAGTTTGAGTCCCGGCCAGGGGAGCAGGAACTGTTGGCTGAACAGCCGCGGCTGGTGCCACTGAGGAAGAGGTGGAAGAAATAAAATCTGTGGGCAAAAGGCCCACTAAGATTAACTTGGTCCTCCTGTCCCTCAAAGCCCGGGGGTTAAAGGCGGCACAAATCTGGCAGCCTGATGATAGATGTGCAACCCCCAGGCAAAGAACGCACTGAGTGTGGCCATGGCTGGGGACAGCTTATGGCCACACTCACAGCATCTGGAAAAAATGGCCTTAGGGCCTTCGGCCATGACTAACTCAAAACACACACCCTCACACACATATAAGGGGAATGGAAAACGCCAAGTCTAACCAACTACTTAAACCAATTAAACTAATTTAACTAAAGGGTCGACTAACACACACACGCACACAATTTAGCCTGAAAATACAGAGAAAAATCCTCTTCAAAAACTCACAAAATCACGAGGAGCTCATCACTCGTGCTTCTAGAAGCCGCGGCAAATGAGACCTGAGGACTGGAGGGAGGTAGCAGGGTATTATGGGCAAGGGGGAGGAGCTTGGAGCTCAGATCTCTAGCTTGGAAACTGCCGGCTCGGATCCAGGTCAGATCCAATACCCACAGGTTGCTGATCAAATGAAGTTAACTACTTCAGATCCCTGGTTCTGTGCACATGCTCATGCCCACCATGCCAATTCCTCCCTGAGGCAGTGAATTAGGTGGATTTCTGTCTCCAGGGACTCTGAGTGCTGGCATCACAGATTCTTGAGGTACCACTGAAGCTTCTCATGTGTATCCTGGCCAAAGGGATCATTAGTGTACAGAACCACATGTAGCCCAGTTCCCTGAGGAATTCCCTGGCTGAGAGGCATTGACTTTGCATAATGTCCTGGAAGTACTGGGTTAAGAAGGAAGGCCTTCCTGGGGGAAGGAGTTCAGTGGAACCCCCAGGAAAACTATCTTGGTGGAAGGGTTTGTGTTGGATTTACTGCGGTTTATGGTGAACTCCAGGGAAGAGAGTAGGGTCTGGGTGAAGGCCAGATCCTTGAGGAGCTTGGACTGAGCTGTGGCCTGAATGAGGCAGTCATCCAGGTAAGGGTAAATTTGGATGCCTCTTGTTCTGCAGAAGGCAATCACATGGGACAGACATTTGGTGAAGACATTGGGAGAAGTAGACAAGCCAAAGGGAAGTGCAAAGAATTAAAAGTGACTGGCACCTGCTCTGAAACGAAGAAAACTTCTGCAGGATTCTTCTACAGGGATGCGCAAGTAGGCATCTTTCAAGTCTAAGGTGACCATTACAGTCTGAGGTATGATCATGGGAAGAAGCTTTTGAAGAGCAAGCATTTTGAATTTTGGGATTAGGACAGATAGACTGAAAACAGACAGATCCAGTATAGGGTGCCAAGAGTCTTCTTTCCTGGGGACCAGGAATAGCCTGGAGTAAAACCCTTTTCTTATCTGGTGGTCTGGTACTGGTTCCACAGAGCCCTGTGAGCACAGGTTGTGAATCTGAAAAATGGCCTATGTCCTTTGGTTTTGTGGCACCATCGGGGTAGCCAGAGAATCTTAACGGATCTTTGAAAGTGAGCTTGTAGCCATTTGACATTACTTCTAGAACCCACTTGTTGGAGGGGATGAGGGCCTGGTTTTCCTTGAATAGGGAAAATCTTCCTCCTAGCTTGTCTGGGGTTGAGAGTGGAGGGGGGATGGTGGGTTGGGATGGGGATGAGTCATTGCTGATCTCTGCTAGGGCCCTGTGGCCTAGAACTCCCGGGCCTGGTGCTCCTGAGGACCACTGCCTTGCCATCTGTGATTGCTGTTGCTGCATATGAGGCCTTTCCCTTCAAATTTTCCTCTGACTGGGTTTTGATTGGGAGGGAAAGGGCCAATGCTTAGTAGGAAAATTCCTACTGAACCTAGGTGGCTGGACTTGGGAGGACGTGTTTGACCATTTGCATGGATTTTGCTTTATCCTCCACATTTTTTAATGCAGCCTCAGCCTTTGGTCCAAAAGGGGAGTTCTTATCCACGGGTGCATCTAGAAGTTTACAAGCTCTGGTAATGTCTGTTCCCTAAGCCAAACATGCCTTCTGATGACCAAGCCAGAGGCAGCAGCTCAGGAAGATGCCTCTAGGGCATCATATCCAAAGTGCAAGGAGTGCATAGCTACCTGTGAACTGGAACAGTGGAGATCCAGAAAATCACTGGAGGTGTTCTTGTCCTCCAGGGTGGAAATCTTTTGCTTCATTTTTTCCAAAATACTCTGCTGGTATTTTATCATATGGAATTGGCAACTGAGGCCCTCATGGCCTAAACCTTCTTCCCAAATATGTCAAGGGCCCTGCTTTCTTTGCCTGTAGGCAATGGGTTTTTAAACTACTAACACTAACTCCTTTGGGGCCTGGAGTGACAACCCCTGGGTCAGCAGAGAGGTTCTTAAAAAGGAATTTATGTGAGTCCAGTACCCCGTAAAACCTGTCTGGTTTACGAGGGGCTTCAGGAAGAGAGTCTGGATTGAGAGATGATTCCATAAAAAATATTTTTTTCCACTTCCAAAATTGGAGGGATAGCCAAGGGTTTGTGTTGAGGGAGTTCAAGGAACTCCTAACTCTCTTTTTTGCTTGGGGATACTCCTGTGCCTTCTACTGTAAAACTCTCTCATTGCATGCAGTGTCTCCTCAAAGGTAATGTCCTCAGGGGGGTGAAGAAGGCCACGCCTCTTCTGAGTCAGAATCCTCAAAAGAGGTAAGGAAAGGTTCATCTTTCAGGACAGAGTCCTCCTGATCAGAGTCTTCATCTGAATCAGGGGGTTCTGAAAAGGTCTCAGGTGTAGGGTTTCTCTTCCTTTTTCCTGGTGAAGTTTTAGGGGGAGGTTTTCTGCATCTGAACAAAGAAATACGGCCCTTGGCCAACCTGACCAAATCCTGCTGATAACTTGTGGGGTGGGAGCTGGTAGGCCTAGGCACAGTACCTGAGGACAAGTTCTTTTTAGGTGTAGCTTTTGCCTTGGGCCTATGCTACTCTCACACCAGTCTCCTTGAAAGAAATACCCAATGCTGGTAGACAACCCAAAGGGACATTGTCAGCTGAGGATCATTCACCAGAAGTCGAGGTCTGCTTAGTGACTTCAGACCCAACAGAGAAACCGAACGCCAAGGCCAGAGTTGAAGTTGAGGGACCTGACAAACATGTTGGACTTTGAAAGGGTTTCAACAGAGGCCTGCACCACCATCTCACTTGCATAAGGGGGCTGCGAATGTGCCTTTCCTTCCTCTGCAATAATGAGCCCTGGGTGACTGGCAGATGGAGAACTGCTGTCATCCGAGGTTCTAGGTTCTAAGTTTGGGTCTTTTTTCGCTTAGGGAGCTCAACCTGGGGATGACCAACAGACGGCATCTTGCAATGGGAAGTGGACTGCTAATTAGGGTGTTTAGAAAAGATTTCGGCCCTAAAACTTATAGTCCCAGTATTGAAAAGGGTGCACAGATGGCAGTTTGGGACATTATAGTTTGGGTCTAACTAACAGACACACAAGGTATGAAAGTCTCTGTGTGGGATTTATTTACTACAATGGAGACAATTGTTAACTTTATCTGACAAGTAAGAAAGAGAGTTCTCCAATGGGGTACCTAGCTTTAGAAGAATTTCTCACACCGGTGCAGACAAACCTACCCACTCACAACTGCTTTGGGCTCAGACTGCAAGAAAGACTGATGTCATGGTGTTGGCTGGCTCCCTTTGTACCCAACTGTTCTAACGTCAGTGTAGGGTATCCACCAGCTCAGGGAGGAGGGAGTTTTTTTACTCTGGTAGTCGGGCCAACCAAGGGCTTCCAAAGCAGGAAATCCCATAAGTCAGGACTGCAACAGTGACGCACAAAGCACATCTGGTAGATTAATTAAATGGTTTATGTTAAACTCAGAAGCTACTTTAGGCAAAAAGATGGATTTATTCGCGGGGGGGGGGGGGCTTAGAAGACAGAGCCTGGAGTTTGGACACTCATCTAGCTGAGGTGATAGCAACCAGAAAAATGGTTTTTCAGTATAAAAAATTGAGTTCTGCTTTGGCTGAAGGTTTTTATGTGGCTTGTGTGAAGGACTGAAGCATGATAAATATATGCCAAGGATGAGTAGGATCCTTTAACAGAGGTCGAAGTAAAAATACCCCTTTGAGTAAGGCTTTACATAGTTTACAAGAAGTTATTTCCATCCTGGTGGAAATTAGAAATGGCAGCCAAGTGCACTTTACTAGTTGAAAAAGTAGCACCTTCATTAAAAACTGAAGCCAAATATTCAAGGATAGATGGCACAGGTGCTAAAAAAAGGGTCCAGGCCCTTGTTAAAGGCCCAGAAAACAAATCTCTTCCATTTCCTTTTGTAAATCCTTCTAGAAGTTTTTTTGAGAAAATAAGATATGACGTACTGTGGTGGAGAGCCTGGACTGTCCAGCAATGAACAGAATTGGAGAAACCATGGGGTCATGTTTGAGGCCTGTAAAGTCCAGACGAGTCACACCTGTTGGGTGAGACAGGAGGTTTGGAGTGAAATTCGCTATCCAGGGAATATCTTGAAAGTGAGGCCAGATTTAGGGGAATCAGGTCTGTCAAGGCCAAAAGGGTGCAATAAGGATAACTGTGCTCTTCAACCAGAATGTTTTCTGTAGAAATTTGGGAATGAATGGTATCTGTGGGTAAGCACAAAGACGACCAGAGGGCCAATCAAGGACTAGGGCATCTCTCAGTCACTCCCCCATTGGAGGGATTAGAACAAAGACCCCACTGCATAGGTTGAGGGGACAGGCAAATGGGTCGCAGCACGGCTGGCCCCATCAACAGAACTCCTCTTAATCACGTTCACATTGAGAGACCCACACATCAGAATGGACCTGCTTAGTTTGTCTGCAATCACGCTGGATTTCCAAGGAATGTGCATTGCTATTAGACAGAGACCAGAAGAGATCGCACACTGCTACACTTTCACTGCCTCTCGACAAGTAGGGTAAGATCTGGTTCCTCCCTGTTTGCTGATGTACCTGACCACTGACATACTGTATATGTCTGAAAGGCAACCGTCCCAGACGGCAAGAACATCTTGAAATGCTTGCATAGGCAGGATGACTGCTATCATCTCCAAAACACTGACATGTGACTTGCCCTCTTCGGAAGACCACACACCTTGGACAGTCCTTCCCAAGTAGTGCCCCCCCATGGACACCGTGGCTGTGGGCACATGAAGAACAAACAGGTGGTCTTCGCATAGCTGGCTTGAATGAATCTACCAGAGAAGATATCTCTAACACTCATGCAATCTTGACTGGAGAGGTCAACGATGTTGAAGATTGAATCACTAGACTGAAAGTGCCCACTGAATAATTTGCATGTGGAACATGCCCAGATAGCTGCTGCCATCAATCCCAGGGCTTGAAAAATTAATTGGGCCAGAAGAGATGAAGCTTGGAACTTCAGTGTCTGTAGCTGAGTGGAGGGAAGACAGGCTATCTGACTTGAATGTGTCCAGATGAGCACATACAAACTCCAGGCTCTGTGTAGGTGTGAGGTGAAATTTGTTGTAACTGACAGTGACTACCAGATCAACACACAACTAGAGCAAACAGTCCCTTGCATGCAGAAGTCGATGCCTGGCTGTGGCAGTTAGGAGTCAACTGTCTAGATACAGAAACACTGAATCCCAGCAGTCTCAAGTGAGCTGGTATGACTGCCCTGCATCTGGTGAACAGCCGAGGGGGGGTTCTGTGGTGAGACCAAATGGTAGTGCTCTGAACTGGTAATGATTGGCTCCCAGCCGGATGTGCAAGTACATTCTGGAGTGTCTGTTCATTCTGATGTGATAGTAAGCATCCTGAAGATCTACTGAGCACATCCAATCGTCCTATTTGCAGGAGAGGCAAACTGGACTGAAAAGTGACCATCTGAAACTTTGAATACTGTACAACTGACTTAATTTGCTGACATCTAGAACTGGTCTCAAGTCTTCTGTTTTTTTTGGCACCAAGAAGAATCATGAGAAAGTTCTGGATCCTCTGGTCTGCTGGGACCTCCTGGATGACTCTCTTTTTCTAGCAGTTTTTTTTTTATTTCTAGAGATGCTGCTTCCTTCTGACTGGGTGGAACTTTGGGGATTTTCTTCACCTTGCTGGGAGGAGTTAGCAAAAATTGTATGGTACAACCTCTGGATATGATTCTCTGCACCCAGGAATCTCTTGTAATAGACAGCCAGGCTCTCCAGTACAGAGACAAACACTTCCCGACTGCCCCCACAGGGGAACAGTCGGGCCTCCTTTCAGGAGCGCTGATAGGGCTTATCAGATAAGGAATAACTGAAGCTCTGTTTCTGTGTGCCACCTCTGTCACGAGAATATCATCTTCCATTTAAGTTCTCCCTCTTCCCCTGGGGGAACTATCTCCTCGTGAATTTTGAAAAGGACTCTGGGATTTCCTAAACCACATTCTGGCTTCTCACTGACTCCTATAGAAAGGTTTTTTGAGGGGTTGAAAAACATATTTATAGGACACAAGGTCTTTCCTTCTTGTTCACATCTGAAGAACATGTCTTTAACCTTAGGGCTGAACAGGGACGATCCATCAAATAGTGTACTGATGGCTGATGACTTAAATGTCTCCACAAAAATCACACAATCACATCCAGGCATGTCTCCTGATGGCTGTGCCTGAACCCGCAGCCCATGAGGTACCTTCCACTGCATGGGATATCAACCTCATGGATGCATCTGAAATAGACTGGAGGGTAGCCAGTTGCAAGAAGATTCTATTTCAATCCTTGGCATTCATGGACCCAGAAAGAGATTTGGAAAGTTCTTTGGTCAGATCTCTTTCTAACCTCATAAAATGTGCTAAGTAATTCAGTGACCTGAGGGAAAAGGTCACTGAAGTGTGCATGCACTTTCCAAAGCTGTCTAATGTGCTGGACTCTCTGTTAGGGGGGTGGACAGAACTTTGTTCTGCCATTTCTTTTCTTTGTGGCTGCAGCCACAACTATCGCACTGACTGGGATTCCCTTGCTCCAGTGTGCGCAGTCCTTAGGGGAAACTAAAATCTTGTCTGGTCTTTTCTGTATTGGTTCTACAGTGTCTGTCTCTTTCCACTCCCACTGAGAAAAGAGATCATTGGCCGGGGGGGGGGGGGGTTGATCACCCAAGAAGCAGATGGGCCAGACCCACAAGCCTCTAGGAAACCAATTCCTCCTGGGAGCAGGTGTCGGAGGATCAACCACCTTTTTGTTTCAGAAGCCCCAGGATGTCTCCAAAGGTGATGTCTTCAGGTGGTGATGTGGGGGACCCCTCCCCCTCATCAAAATCTGTTTCCTCCGTGACAGATTCCTGGGGGTAATCCAAGTACCTCCTCTTACATGTTCTCATCCGAGGGATTTCCTTAGTGGGATGCTCTGGGGAAGTAATGGAAGAGATGATGATATCCTGACAGACCTGCTGGAGAACAGTTCAGGCTGGCTCAGTGGAAAGGATCCACAAGTCTCAGAGCAAATAACCAGATGAGGCAGGGTTGTCTGATCTGAGGGGAGAAGGGATGTCTCTTCTCTACCTAAGGAGAAAGACCTATCCACAACCTCAAAGGCAGAACACCTAGGGGACACAGAAGTCGATGGCACAGCAAACGGGATTTCTTGAACCACCAGCTCCTGCAACCCAACTAGCACTCCACCTGAGGAGGGAGATGGACCCGAGCTATCCTGCGCTGATACCCAGAGGGGACGAAACAGATCCGAAAGTTTCAGAGTTGACTCCAACCCCCTAGACATGGTGCTGAAGTTTCAGCTCTTGAGTCTTCTGGTTCTGAAAGGCTCAGAGCTGGTTGGCTCAGGAGAACCATCTGAGTCAAGGAACAGATATTCTTCTGGTCCAATGAAGACATCCTCACAGATCTCAGAGCCAACGGCTCTGAAACAGTGGGTCAGATTAGAGGAGGAGATATCAAGAGGGAAGTAGACAAGGGATGGCTTGTGGATCCAGTGGGAGTCAGAGGCAGGATATCCTTCACCTGAATCTGCGCTCTGAGAAACTTCATCATCCTATCCATATGACCTTCCAAAAGGCTTCTGAAGATATGAGAGATGATGTGGTGGACAGAGGTTTGGAGTGTCTTCGAGGAGATCCCTCCAAGAAAGGGGAAGTGAGCCAAGATGAAACTGGATCCGACAGAAGCAGAGGGGTAAGGATCTGTGGAGACTTCATATGTACTTTTGAAATGGGCTCCAATGAAGGAGCCAACATCTAAGAACAGTCAGGAGACCTCTTATGGGACTCCTTTACCTTAGACGTTGAATCTGATTTACTCTTGTCAGACTTTTAGGTAGGGGTGTGAGCCTCAGCAACTGAGGAGTTAGACAAGACGAAGAAGGCCTCTTAAAACTAATGTGTTCCTTCGATTAGTTAAAGCTCTGTAATTAAAACTAGAATAGATTGAAAAATCTGCATCTAAATGAGCGGGGCCTAGGCAGTACCTGCATTCCCTGTAGACATCTGAGGTGGGAAGCTTATGCCCACAAGTAATGTACTTTTGGAACTCCGTAGGCTTGTCAGCCGTGATAAACCACAATAAAGGACAATACAGTAGTTATGAAAAATATACTTAATCTCGAAGGATAAGAAAGTTTTTTATTTTTTTTTTTTTTATTTTAAGGAACTAGAAAGAAAGAAAGAGAAAAACTAACAATGATAGGAAGAATTACTCAAACAAGTAATGAAGCAGGAGGAGAAACAATGGCACTTGCAGAGGGTACCAGAAAACAGTATAAAGGCAGCTGAAACAGCTAAAAAGCAGCTCAAAGATTATGGGATGGTGGTAAGAATACAATAGAATATAAAAGCTAGAACTAAAAACTATCTCACAACAAAACACACTATAGCTCCAAAAACACTTGAGAGCAGAGGGATTCGCGTCTGAAGCTAATGGTGGCAAATGAGATTTGAGGTATGTTGGGTTGGTGGGGCATTATGGGTAAAGGGAGGAGCTCGAGAGTTCTTGGAGCCAATAAACTGGTTAAAGCAGCAGAGTCAAATCAGAGTCTCAGATCCGAACCCATCAATTGAGAAATAACTGAAAAGGACAACATAAGATCATCCATTTTGTTTCCTCTGGAAAAAGTAAAGGGGTAACATCCCCACATCTCTTATGTTTTTTTTTGTTTATACCACAGACAATTAGTATCAACTCAAGAGAAAATAACAAAACAGAAAACAATGCAGACATTACTGCAATGTTTTGACAATCAGCACAGTAACAGAAGACATTAAAAATTACAAAATACGACCTTGAAGTTTTGTCTCCTTACATCCACTAATTTGATCTTTCTAAACTGCATTGACAGTGACATATTTTAAGGACTCTTGACTCCTAACGCAAAACTGAATTCTTGGGACACCAGTGATGAAGTTCAGCATATACCTATGAATTCAAAAAGCACTTCTGAGGACATTACACTATATCTCTTGACTCACTCAAACCTGCAATACCTTTTTTGTATAATTCCGGTTCTCACACACACCTCTTTAACGTATCCAGAACGTTCTGGGGTCTGGCTTAATTGAATGACATACCAAGCTAATAATGGGCAGTATTAGAAATAGCAAGGAGTTATTAACAAAATGACACAAAGTGTTAATCTAGTATGTCCTCCAGTGGAGAAAAAGAAGTTGTGTACTCACCATAACGTTCTGTGTTGTCCATTTTCATTCTTCCTCAAATTGGGTTCAGATCTGACTCTGCTGTTATTTTCAGCTTGTGGTCACTGGAAACTCCCGAACTCCTCCCTTTCCCACAATGCTCTATCCCTAACATCCTCAGATCTTGTTTGCTGGCTTACACTATCAAGGGAAAAATTAGTACCCTGGTAATAGAAAAACATACCTGGAGCTCAACATAAAAACAGTAGTTCCCTTATAAGGTCTCCTTCTTCCAGAGGTCATTAGTTTAATGGTATGGGGTTGGTGGGAGGGGAGTTGAGGAAGAATGAAAATGGACAACACAGATGGAACATTATGGTGAGTAAATAACATCTTTATCTGATATTGTCAATTTTCATTCATTCTTCAACAATTGAGACAGAGTCCCCATCTACCTGAAATCCTGGGAGGACACTAAAGGCAGATATTCCTAAGCACAGTTGAGCCAAAATCTGCTCTTCCCCTCGAGATCTGATCCAATTTGTAATAAGTAATTAAGGTATGAAGATTAGCCCAAGTAGCAGCCACACATATATCGTCCATGGAAGCCCTGGATAAAAACAATGATGATGTTACCATGGACCTGGCTGAATTGGCTCTAATGGGTTTTGTTAAGGAAAAGCCCCATTTATTACAGACAAAGGAAATACACTCAAGTCAGCCATCTGGCTAATGTTGCTTTCATAACTGGCTTGCCTAATTTAGAATCCACGAGGTGGACAAATAATTTATCTGTTTTTCTAAAATCCTTTGTGCTATGTATGTAAAAATATAATTGTCAATGCACAACCAATAAGTGTAACATATATTCACCTTTGCTTGCAAAATTTGAAAAAAAAAAAGACTGGGAGATTAATAGATTGAAGCGATTAATAGACTGGTTAATGTTGGATTCTGGCACCACCTTAAGAATGAAGGAAGGATTTGTTCGTAACGCTACCCTATCCTTGTGAAATATCAAATAAAGAGGTTTAGCAGACAATGCTTGAAGTTCTGAGCGTCTTATAGCAGATGTGATGGCTACCAAAATACAGTTTTCCATGTCAAAAACTTTAGGTTGCATTTTGCTGCTGGTTCAAAGGGAAAATAAATTAAGGCCTGTAAAGCTAAATTTTAAGTCCCATGGTGGAGATGGATCCTTATAAGGTGGGGTCTCAAAACAAGGGTTCCTTTCAAAAAGGCCTTAGAAAGTTTTTACACCATTAAATAAGTTCTCAATCCCTACATGAAAATTAGGGATGGCAGCTAGTTGTACTGGCTCCTTCGTGGAAAATTGTTGCTAAAAATTCAAAGAAACTATGCACTGTTGCTGAAAAAAGGGTCAATACGTTTCTGTTGCACCCAAAGGGCAAATCTTTTCCATTTACTTGTATAAAGTTTTCTTGTGGAAGCTCTGTGGGAAGACAAAAGTATATGACTGACAGGGGAAGAGAGCGAATACTGTCTGGCTATCAATGGAAGTGGAGAAACCATGAGGTCAGTTTTATGTTTGAGATATTTGGGTGAATCATGTCTGTTGGGTGAGACAGAAGGGCTGGAATTGGATCCAAAATCCAAAGAGGGTAGACTTACTGAGGCCAAAGAAAGGGGAAATAAATTTGTTGAGGCCCGTAAGGGGCAATGAGGATGACTTTGCTTTTCAACCGGGATGCTTTCTGTAGGAATTTGGGGATTAAGGGAGTTGGGGAGATGCATAGAGGAGACAAGGATGCCAATCATGTACGAGAAATGTCTCCTGGTGACTCCTCCAGTGGGGAAACTGGGACAAAGAACCTGCTGCACTTGCTGTTTAGGGGAGATGCAAATAGGTTGCAGCATGGCTGGCCTCACTGGCGAAAAATAATTTCTGTCACTTTCTTATTGAGAGACCACTAATGAGGTGGTAGAATGGACCTGCTCAACTTGTCTGTTATCATGCTGGATTTCAATGGAATGTGCGTTGCTATCAGAAATCACTTGGAAGAGATTGCCCATTGCCAAACTCAGAGCAAGATTTGGTTCTTCCTTGTTTATTGATGTACCAAACCACAGACATACCGGCTGTCTAAATTTCAACAGTCCCAAAAGAGAGACAGTCCTTAAAAGCCTGCAATGCTAACAGCACTGCTCTTATTTCCAGGAGCCTGATATGCAAGTGACCTCTTCGAGGGACCATGTGCCTTGGACTGCTTTTCCAAGTAAGTGTTCCCGATACCCAATCTGGGATGCATCTATGGTCATTATGGCCGTGGGTTGAGGTTGAATGAAGGATGGCCTTGCAGTACCTGATCGGGGTGGATCCACCATCACAGATATGTCTTGCACACTTGTGTAATTTTTATCTGAGTGGACATATGCTGATGAAGAATGGACCATTAAGTTGCTAACATCCACTGTAGAATCGTCATATGAAATCTTGCCAGTGGGACTAGAGCTATCACTGCAGACCTTGATCCTAAGGCTTGTAATATCAAGCAGGCTTAAATTGAGGAATTCTGAATTATCTTTCTGACCTGGAATTGGACAGTCTGCACTCTTAGAAAGGGAAGATATGCTGTCATGTTTACCATTTTGAAAATCACTCCTATGAATTTCAAAGTCTGATGTAGTTCTAACTGAGATTTGTTGTAATTTATGGAAATCCCCAGTAGGGAGCAAGTTTGCAGTACCTGATCTTGGGCTTTTATCAGTAGATGCCTGCTCTCAGCAGTCATCAGCCAGTCATCCAGGTAAGGAAAGACTCAGAATCTCTGCAGTCTCAAGTGAGCTGCTACTACTGCCATGCACGTGGTGAACACCCTGGTGGGTACGGTGAGGCCAAAGGTCACAGCTCTGAACAGACCGTCTCACAGCCGGAAGCATCAGAATCTCCTGACCTGCCTGTTCATTTTTATGTGATAGTGAGCACATCCAATCGTTATTGCGCAGGAAGGGCAAAATGAACTGAACTGTGACCACATGGAACTTGGTGTGCTGAAATGACTTGTTCAGATTGCTTTGACCCAAAATTGATCTCCAGTCCCCTGTTTTCTTTGGCACTAAAAAGAATCTTAAGTACCGGACACGTGGGTGCAGATTATTATTTCCAGAGATTATACAATTCCCTTTTCCCTACCACCCCCTCCTGTATGCAAAATTCCCAATATTCCACTCAGTCAGAGGAAAGCAGCAGCAACAGAAATAGAAAAAACTGCTAGAAAATACCTTTCTCTCTCGGGTATCATTGCTAAACTCACCAAACTAGGCATCAATCCTTACATCACTAGGTGGGTTGCAAATTGGCTCACAGACAGGACCCACAGAGTGAACGTTTTGGATTCCAAGTCAGACTGTTGATAAGTGGAGTCCCACAGGGCTCGGTCATGGGCCCCCTCTCTTGCCTGGCATCTACTTTTCAGATGTCCAGGCTAACACAGGACAACTTTGGCTGACCAGGTTCGCTGATGACTGCAAGCTAGGATTCATTATCAACTCCCCAAGTGATGCAGACATCGTACAAAAGAGCCTCTCTGAGACCAATGACTGGTGTCGAAACCATGGCCTGAAGCTTAATGCCAAAAAAATGCGTTATCATCCTCTGTGGAAAAAACTCAGTTCCCACAAATTACCACGTTAATGGGAGCCTATTGAACACTGAAGGGGTCATAAGAGATCTTGGCACCCTGATTGACAGCCACCTCACCTTTGACCACTACAGTGCCACTGTGGTCAGAAAGTCCTTCTACATGGCACATCTTATAACCAAAGATTTCGCATCCAGGAAAAAAGAGGTCATCATCCCTCTCTACTCATCTCTCATTAGACCAATCATCGAATATAACGCCCCATTTGGCATGTACCTGAGCAGACACCTACAACAGCTGGAGAGGCCACAAAAGTACCTCACAAAAAGGATCCTAGGCCTTAAACACGTCCTACATGGAGAGACTCAAGAAACTTCAGCTGTTCTCAGTCTCTTATGTACATAGAGGTGATCTCTGCTTGACTTACAAAGCCATGTCCGACCCAGACCTACATGAAATGCTACACCTAAAGAAATCCCAATCCCCCGTGCCACACACTCCAGAGATCACAACCTCATTATCACAATTAATAGAACATCTGCTGAACAAAAATAAGTTGCGAGGAAGAACTGCTAGTAAATAGTAAATACTGTGCTATCTTCTCTCGAACCAATAGAGGAAACACAGTATTGAAGCAAATAACATAAATAGTAATACAAATCCATATGAGTTAAGCGCTTTCACCTATAATACTTAGGCTTCTTCAGAACTCAAATGAATAATACGTGCGCCATTTTAAATAACCTTTTTGGCGCGAATTTAGTCCAAAGAGCTTCTTTCATTTAAAGTGCCACTCAATAACATATAAACTAAACAAAATTAACAAATGATAAAACATCCTCCTACTAATCACTTTCTACAATTAATATTTGCTATCTATACCTAAAACCTTTGCCTTTAATACAGTGACATGTCCTGTTCGTCACTTGCATACTTGTCTAAATATGCCCTTTTCAAATGTGTCTCCTTCCTTATAATGTTACTGAAGTTAAAAATACTACTACCTAGATCATAAGTGATTTTAAAAACTAGGTCCTAAACACTGGTTATTAATTTATAAAACTGTTAATATAGTTGACTGTATTAATTTGTAAATAATAGCACTCTAAAATTTGCATTCAATAAAATGTTTATGATGGGTGTTTATGTGCATACTGGTGAATATTTCATTGGTTGTTAAGTTTTTAAAAATATGTGCTATATCCAAAACTATGTTTATATTATTGTTAGTGTTGTATCTACTTCTTAAAAATGAACTTTGTTACACAAAAATTAAAATAGATCAATGTTTGTATAAATAGTTGCTTCCAATTCATAAATAAATAAAAAATTGTTATAAATAAATTGTAAATATAAATATTAATATTAATAATAATAAATATAAATATAAATATTTATTACAAAATGTCTTAACTAGTTAATATATAAATATATAAATATATGTAATAATCTAAAAATGTTCTAAATAACATTAATTTAAAAAATATACTAAATACCATTGATTTACAAAATCATATCTTATTAAAAACTAAATTTACTCTTAACCTCATGTTGTTTTGAAACGTGTAATAACTAAAGAATGTGAACTTTTTATTGTTTGTAGTCCTAGAACAATTTTTTGTATATGTTTATTATTTTTGTTATTTATTAAACAACAAGGGTTTGGTTGCTATGGTGTCATTTAATCCAGGAAACGTGGCTGCGTCGGTGTATAACTGCCACCAAATTTCTTTATAACTTAATAGTTCCTTCATGTTTCCCCCCATAAGGTCCGGATTAATATGATCAATAATCATGAATTTAAATGTATGTTGGTCTCCATATCTCTCTATGTGCCTATATAACATTTATAACACAAGACATTTTGTAATAAATATTTATATTTATATTTATTATTATTAATATTAATATTTATATTTACAATTTATTTATAACAATTTTTTATTTATTTATGAATTGGAAGTAACTATTTATACAAACATTGATCTATTTTAATTTTTGTGTAACAAAGTTCATTTTTAAGAAGTAGATACAACACTAACAACAATATAAACATAGTTTTGGATATAGCACATATTTTTAAAAACTTAACAACCAATGAAATATTCACCAGTATGCACATAAACACCCATCATAAACATTTTATTGAATGCAAATTTTAGAGTACTATTATTTACAAATTAATACAGTCAACTATATTAACAGTTTTATAAATTAATAACCAGTGTTTAGGACCTAGTTTTTAAAATCACTTATGATCTAGGTAGTAGTATTTTTAACTTCAGTAACATTATAAGGAAGGAGACACATTTGAAAAGGGCATATTTAGACAAGTATGCAAGTGACGAACAGGACATGTCACTGTATTAAAGGCAAAGGTTTTAGGTATAGATAGCAAATATTAATTGTAGAAAGTGATTAGTAGGAGGATGTTTTATCATTTGTTAATTTTGTTTAGTTTATATGTTATTGAGTGGCACTTTAAATGAAAGAAGCTCTTTGGATTAAATTCGCGCCAAAAAGGTTATTTAAAATGGCGCACGTATTATTCATTTGAGTTCTGAAGAAGCCTAAGTATTATAGGTGAAAGCGCTTAACTCATATGGATTTGTATTACTATTTATGTTATTTGCTTCAATAAACGTTCTTGTGGTCGTACAATACTGTGTTTCCTCTATTGGTTCGAGAGAAGATAGCACAGTATTTACTATTTACTAGCAGTTCTTCCTCGCAACTTATTTTTGGTTCAGCAGTTGTTATGGAGGGGGAAACAGTGTTAACGACCACTGTTCAGGACGAAATCCCATGCTTATCCAACGGAGGTACCCGAGACGGGGAGTTGGCGGAAATAAGAGGTGAATTGAAGCTATTGACAAATACGCTAACCTCCTTTATGTTAAAAGTGGAGGATGAATTTAAAAACATCAGTCACAGTTTTTTTCGTGACACTAGCATTGTGTGCCACAGGAGCAAAGACTCTAGTAAGGGTATCAAGGAGCCGATAGTTATACCCTCTAAGGACATAGTCAAACCATGTCCTAATCATGGTAAGAAGCAAAAAGACAGTATGCCCACAAACATTACTAGCGCACAAGCCAATTTTGTAATGCAGCCAGGAGAAAGTGAAAATATTATAAAAGAGAAAGCTAGTAACGGCTTTACCAGCCGGCGAGATACTACACCAGGAAACAACTCGGAAGGACTAACAGCGTCTAGGCATAAAAACGATTCAGGAGACAGTGCTGACATTGATTTACCGGCGGGTCAGTGCTCCAGACACACTATGGATAATATCGGAATGGACACTACTGGTTTCACTTTTGATTTTTCGATATATGACTTTGAGGAGGAGGAAGAATTCATGTCGCGAACAGGGACTAAACACAAGCGTGTGAAGCCCGTTAAGACCTACGCTCATACAGTAGGTGCTTCAACGGCCAATAAAGGTACTGAAATGACAATTGATACACACACAAAGACTAAAAATGATAATAGTAACAAAGACTATATGAACAATTTTATTAATAGTGACTGTAATTTTGACGAATTTAAGAAGGGTAACGACAGGGTTCCCTTCAACAGGAATGAGCACAAGGTATCTTTAAAAGACAAAATTTATAGGATGGGTGATATTATGAGCAAACTGGACAGTTTAAAAATAGAGAATGCTTATTTAAACAAATGTTTAGTTTTAAAGGTAGTCCCAATGTGACTACGTTTTTTCAAGACACCATTGGGAATTGAAATTAATGAAACTGTGATGAAAGATTTTAACGAGTTTTTTGATGAATGTGGATTCAAATTTATGAGGAAGTTAATTAAATATAATGACGAAGTAATATCGCAACTTATTAATGAGGTAGAGAATTTAAATGGAGAGATAGAAAGTGATTTATTGTTTGAGGAATGGAAAAATTTGTACTGTAAGCAGTTTACTATTGTAGAAAAGAAATCAAAATTGACACATGAGAGAAAGAGCAAAAAAATTAACAGAGACATTATACAATACAAAGAAAATAGGGTATACAGATGGAATATAGAAAGGGGCAATAGAAACAATAAGCACTACAGAAATAATAACCAGGGTTATGAACATGAAAAAGAGAACAATGGTACAAGGGACGATTATTACGAAGAAGGTAAATATGAACAGTTTGACAATCATGGGGGATATAATCAAAATTTTCAAAGGAATTGGAATCCTCAGTATTGGAAGAAACCAGGTTTAAAGGGGAGGAATTTCCACAGTCGTCAGTATTTACAACCAGTTTCTTACAGGCGATAGAGCATGAATTACAAGTAAACAACAACTGTAGTGGGGTAGAAGATGGGGAAACAGGAAACAAGAAGTTCAAATAATATACAAGACACGAATAAGATTGGTGAGTTTAAAATCTATAATTTCACTAATTTCAAAGTTGAAGAGACCCATTATAAATTGTTATCTAGAGGTATGAAATTCATACCTACTCCAAAGCTATGGGTTGGTTGACCATTTGATAGAAACCAAACTATTCACACGTAAATTGAATCTATCCATTATGTTTCAAAATCAAACCAAAAATGAACACATTTCAGGGGTGGGGGCAGATAGATTGTTAAAACCTAAAAGTACCTTTGTTCCACATATGAATCAAGTGGTAGAACTTTTTGAAAAACAGGTATCAAGAGACCTGTATAAACTGGCTAATACAGTGAAAAACACCAGATTTAGGGACAATTTATCTAAGGAAGAAAGAAATGAGCTACACAATTTAAGAGACAACAGTAATATACGCATTATGAAACCTGACAAATGGGGTGGGATGGTTATTTACGATCAAATGGAATATATGTCCAAAATACACTCCATTTTGACTGAAACAGGCAATTATACTACGATATCTTTGAATGAAATCAATATTGCCTATCAGAGGATTAATTCTTATTTAGAAGAGTTTTGGATAGATAATCGAATCAATAATGATTTATACAATTTTTTGAAAGTACCATATCCTAAAATGGCAAAATTAGTAGGCATCCCTAAGATACACAAGGATGCAGCCAACCCTCCATTCAGACCTATAGTGTCAGGCACAAAGGCCAAAACATTTCCTCTAGGAAAACTTGTGGATGTATGGTTGAAAGACATTTATAAAGGTATACCGCATCTTTTAAAAGATTCCTGGGACTTTCTCAGAACATTCCCTGTAAGTACTGACACAAAGAATCTTTTATATGTAACTATAGATGTAATCGATTTATACTCCTGTATACCCAGTGCGAAGGGGTTACAAATGTTTTGTGAAAGTATTAGAAAACATACTTTGTTAGAATGGGACAAAATTTGTCTCATTATGGATTGTATGTCTCTGGTATTGGAAAACAACTTTATATCATTTGAAGGTGAATTTTTCAAGCAATGTAAGGGGGTGGCTATGGGTTCAGCCAGTGCCCCTATATATGCGAACCTTGTTATGTTATATTGGGAGGAAGAAGTACTATTTAAGAGTGAGTATTATATGTACATCTCCCACTATACGAGATTTTTGGATGACATTTATATCCTTTGGAAAGGAAGTATGGAAGATCTTAAAGAATTTATGTCATTCATTAATAGGAGTAGTGATTTTTTGAAATTCACCTACGATATCAGTAAGGCAGGTTTACCATACTTGGATACTATTGTTACTAATGATGCAGAAGGTTTTAAATCTAACATTTATAGAAAGAATACCTTTTCTAATGACTACCTGCAATATGACAGTAACCATCCTAGGAAATTGTTACGTAACATTTTTAAAGGTCAGCTCATTAGAGCATCTAGAATGACATCAAGGTATGACGATATGATGTTAGAAATGGAATATATAACAAATATGTTTAAAGAGAGGAAATATAACAGTTTAATGTTACAGGATGTTAAACAATATGTGACATCTCAGAGGGAAACCAAATATTATCCAATATTTGGAGTCAGTCACCCAGAGGACAATGTAACTGAGACAAACATTATAAATAACTATAAAAAGGCATTTATATTGCCATATACACCATATGTCAACACAGTGAAGGAAATATTGTTTAAACATTGGAACATATTTTTGGTAAACCCTGATTTAACAAGATTATTAGGAGAGAAACCTGTCATTGTATATAGGATGTCACACAATTTAAAAAGAATTCTAGAAACTGGGAAAGTAACTAAATTTAAGAATGGAGGAAATGAATTAGTGGTATCAACTAAAAAATGTGGTAATTGCAACCAATGTAAATTTATTATGTGTCAAACTGAAATTACTTTAGACAATTGTAACAAAACATTAATTAGAAGTGTGAAGGGGAATTGTAATACAAAGAATGTAGTGTATATAGCCAAATGTGACAGGTGTACTGCTTATTATGTTGGGAAAACTGAGAGGGCCTTCAAAAAAAGAATGTATGATCACTCTTATTGTATTAAAAAGAAAGATGTTAATAATGCGTTATATAGGCACATAGAGAGATATGGAGACCAACATAGATTTAAATTCATGATTATTGATCATATTAATCCGGACCTTATGGGGGGAAACATGAAGGAACTATTAAGTTATAAAGAAATTTGGTGGCAGTTATACACCGACGCAGCCACGTTTCCTGGATTAAATGACACCATAGCAACCAAACCCTTGTTGTTTAATAAATAACAAAAATAATAAACATATACAAAAAATTGTTCTAGGACTACAAACAATAAAAAGTTCACATTCTTTAGTTATTACACGTTTCAAAACAACATGAGGTTAAGAGTAAATTTAGTTTTTAATAAGATATGATTTTGTAAATCAATGGTATTTAGTATATTTTTTAAATTAATGTTATTTAGAACATTTTTAGATTATTACATATATTTATATATTAAGTAGTTAAGACATTTTGTAATAAATATTTATATTTATATTTATTATTATTAATATTAATATTTATATTTACAATTTATTTATAACAATTTTTTATTTATTTATGAATTGGAAGTAACTATTTATACAAACATTGATCTATTTTAATTTTTGTGTAACAAAGTTCATTTTTAAGAAGTAGATACAACACTAACAATAATACAAACATAGTTTTGAATATAGCACATATTTTTAAAAACTTAACAACCAATGAAATATTCACCAGTATGCACATAAACACCCATCATAAACATTTTATTGAATGCAAATTTTAGAGTACTATTATTTACAAATTAATACAGTCAACTATATTAACAGTTTTATAAATTAATAACCAGTGTTTAGGACCTAGTTTTTAAAATCACTTATGATCTAGGTAGTAGTATTTTTAACTTCAGTAACATTATAAGGAAGGAGACACATTTGAAAAGGGCATATTTAGACAAGTATGCAAGTGACGAACAGGACATGTCACTGTATTAAAGGCAAAGGTTTTAGGTATAGATAGCAAATATTAACTGTAGAAAGTGATTAGTAGGAGGATGTTTTATCATTTGTTAATTTTGTTTAGTTTATATGTTATTGAGTGGCACTTTAAATGAAAGAGGCTCTTTGGACTAAATTCGCGCCAAAAAGGTAATTTAAAATGGCGCACGTATTATTCATTTGAGTTCTGAAGAAGCCTAAGTATTATAAGTGAAAGCGCTTAACTCATATGGATTTGTATTACTATTTATGTTATTTGCTTCAATAAACGTTCTTGTGGTCGTACAATACTGTGTTTCCTCTATTGGTTCGAGAGAAGATAGCACAGTATTTACTAATTAATAGAACATGTTGGAGGGACAGGTTAATCTCCCAAAGACTGCCCATACTCTGGAATAAGCTTCTCATTCATGTCAAGCAGAGCACCTCGTTGGACCTCTTCAAGAGAAATCTTGACGAGTGGATGGGTAAACAGAAAGTTCACTCTGGGTATCATTCCAGTTGGCCTACTGGATACGGGCACTGTAAACTAACATCGGGTGGCATGGTGCCTGGGCAATTTATTTAGGCAAGGCTTGTAAAGGCTCCAGGGCCAATAGCCTAGTAAACACCTATGAACCTATAGAGTCATTCAACAGGTCCTAATGGAAATGCCTGAATCCGCTGTCCTTGAGCTACCCTCAGTTGCATATGAAATGAGCCTCAGAAGTTTGAGCATCAGTAGTAACGCTCCTGGTGGAGAGTTACTTAATCAAATCCTTCTACAATCTAGTGAAGTGTGCCAAATACTTCAGCAATCTGAGAGCAAATGTCACTGAAGAATAAACAAGCTTCCCAGATCTGTCCAATACCCTTGACTCTCTGTTTGGGGGATGGACAGAAGAAATCTGTTCCACGAGTTCCTTCTTGGTGGTTGCAGCCACGACCCCAGCATGTACTGGAACTCCTTTGACCCAAAACTCTCTTCCTTCAGGTGGTGCCAGAATCTGGTCTGATCTTTTGGGGATCGGCTCAACCATGTCTAGTTCCTTCCATGCTCACCTACAGATTAAGTCAATGAGCTCAACGGTGGGCAGAGTCACCCAGGAGGTAGATGGACCAGACCCAAAGGCTTCCAGGAATACTGATTCCTCTTGGGAAGGGTTATTGGTAGACCAACCACCCTCTGCTTAAGGATCTCTAGAATGCCTCCAACTGAGATGTCATTGGGTGGTGATCTTGGGGACCTTTCCCCTCATCAAAATCCGTATCTTCAGTGAGTGACTCCTGAGGGGAGTCAAGTGTCTCCTCTTGCACTTTCTCTTCCTAGAGACTTCCTCGGTGGGCTGTCCCAGAGAGGTATTGAAAGAAATGGAAATACTCTGTTGGATAGCCTGGAAACTTTGGGCTGGCTGTCCCTGCGGAGTAGAGTGATAAGGCTCAAGGCACAGAGACACACAGGACGTAGAAAGAAGATCTGAGGGGGGTTGGAATATCCTCCCTGCAGAGGCAGAGACAACTTTCTCCACCATCTCAAATGCAGTGCTCTCTGGGGTGAAAGAGGCTGACAGAGCTGGAACTGTCAGCTCCCTCAGACCCAAAGGCAGTGCACCCGAGGCAGAGGTCAGAGATAAGCTGTCCAATGCCGAAGCTCCAAGAGGTAGAGATGGCTCTGACAACTTCAGAGTGAACTCTAATGCCTTGGATCTGACAAGGTCGCCCCTGCTCTAAGAGTCTGGCTCCAACACACACGGAGCCATTTCACTCAAAGAAGAAAGTCAAAGATATGATGACCTTTGGATCCAAGACAGATAGTACCAGTAAACTCAGATCCAAGGGCTCCAAAGCCACAGTTCAGAGCAAAGGAGGAGTTGCAATCGGGGGTGCAGTGCTGGTAAGAGCTTTCTGACCCATAGAAGCCAGAAAAACTTCCATCTGGATCTGTGCCAAGAGAAATTTCCTCATCATTCTATTCACATCAATTTCTGTCAGGCTCCTGGAAGAATAAGAAAATGAGACGACAGAGTGGGATCTGGAACACCGGCATGTTTCTAAGAAAGGTCAGGGGACTCTAGAAGGCACTGGATCCATGGAGGATGCATATCTTGTACTGAGGAGGGGCTGTGGATCAGAGGCCACTGGATCCGAGGAAGCAGATCTAGTTTCTGATGCCGGCTTGTAAGAAGCTGAATGCTTTGGATCCGACTATGGGCTTCTCACAGGCCGAATCTGACATCAGATCCGAGGAAGGAGTTGAAGAGCCTGATAGATCCAAAGGCCTCTTTCTTAGCTCCTTAGCTTCAGATCTAGGGCTAAGAAAATGTCAAAGGAAGCAGACCTTTTAAAATTAATTTGTTTTTGGGGTCTACAAATGCCCTTGGGTTAAACGACCTGCAAATGGAGCAATCCACTTTGAGATGGTCACAACCCAAACAATAAACACACCAATCGTGTGAGTCCGATAGAGAAAGTTTGTGACCACATTTTTTAAACTCCAAAGGTTTTTCTCCCATGTTGCAACTAGGAAAAAAAGAAAAAGAAAAGGAGAAAATTTTTTTTCAAATTCACAATAACAAAAAAAAAAAGGGGGAGGAAATACCAGCAACAATAATTGGAGATACACTAGAAAGTGTAAAAAAAAAAAAAAAAAAAAAAAGAAAGAATACCAACTATGGGAATTAAGTATTACACTGATGTAGGTAGGGAGGTTATAATTTTTGAACGAAAGTTACATCTAACTTAATTGAAAAAAATTCGGTCAAGAGTTCACAGCAACCACTTCCTTTCACAAATGTGCCAAATGACATCTGGGGATGTTTGGGATAGAGCACTGTGGATAAAGTAGAATCTCGAGACTTTCCAGTGGCCATGAGCTGAAAATAACTGCAGTTGGATCTGAACCCAATTGCTGAGGAATGAATGAAAATTGACATTATCAAATATAACCTTTGCCAATACTTATTCATATTTTCATATTTATGTTCATATGATCATAACTGAGACCTACTTATTATTGAGGTGTTTTGTGTGAAACACCAATATGGGAGCACTGACAGTGAATTGTCCCGTCTCCAATACTGGTGTGAAACAGCAATATGGGAGACAGGACAATTCACTGTCAATGCTGATTTATATCGCACTATACTGAAAATATTGCTAGTTGCTGGTTAGTAATTATGAAAATAAGCAATAGTTCCACTTGCAGTAAATACTTCAATAAACAAGTGACAAAGTGCTGCATATCATTAGGTGAACCTTACACATTGTTGAAGGAAACCAATTTCCACATCTTCAGAAACAGCCAGTGTTTTTGTTTTGCTAATTATACAATTAAGCATATGATTTCATATTTCTGTAAATAGTTCAATAAGCATGCAATCAGAGGAATTTTTTGTTGTCGTGTGGCAGCTTATGTTTGGTTAACAAAAATGTTCTAACAATATGTTTAGGCTGTACAGTTTTCAAGATAAGAAAATTTGTGGAAGTTTAGATAAATTATAATTTGGGGGTTGTCTGGATTACAATATATTACACTATTTATGAAAAAGACTGATACTGACTATTATCACTGTAAAGAATATTTCATACTGATAACATCGCTATTTGTACAGTTTTAATAGCTGTTATTAATCACAAAATGTTACTTGTGTTTATCTTATGCTTTTTAAGTTTATTTTTCAGAAAATGCTCTGGAATGCAAGATATGTGTAGGCTGCTAGAGGTGTGACATTCCACACCATCCAGGGGTTAGTGAGTGAAGTGCCACATAGAAAATTCTGGGACATCTGGCCAAAGTCAGGGACAGCTAACTCACCATAAATGTATATCATCAGCTACATTTTTTCCCCACAAGTTTTGTGGGATATTACATACATGTAATAACGGACACAAAACACTGACAAGTAAAAAAGATACAGTAAATCTTTTTGTTTTTTATATGCTGCATTCCTTACTTCATGTTTTCCATCATTAAAAGACAATTACTTTTTCATAGCTCATTTTTTCACAATTATCACATTATCTAAATTTAAGCAAACAGTGTGACAAAACAGTAACCATTGGGAAGCACAACACAACCATCAATAGAAGCTAACAAGTTGTTTACCCTTCTTTACAGATATCTGGTGCAAATATCACCAAAATACCACATGCAGTAATTGCACTGTCTTAAAGAAGCTGGTAGACTATGCAAACATGTATGTACTTCAATGGTTTTGCTAGTATTCAAATGAAAACCATGTATGTCAAAAAAGAAGCCCCGCAGTCTCAGATACAAGGTAAATGTCTCACAAAAACATAAGAAATTATGTTTTTTAGAGAAAAGGTGCTGGAAGACTACAGCCATACTTCAGTTAAAACGGGAGCAGCCGAAAGTAGTAGTCTTCTACAAACAACAATTCAGGGAATACTTAAAACTTTGACAGATATTACTTAAAATGAGATCTTTCAAATGTCAGAACGCAGTTGTTAACTGGCTAGACTTCTGGTGTAGGGTTTTTTACTCCTGACTTTATTTATACCAATCTTAGTTCAGGTAGCATTCCAGAATGGGAATAGGGTACTCTTCAAATGCACAGCTCAGGGGCAGGCACTTTCATCCTTGGGGGGGCTTCTCTGTGCAGTAATTTTATTTGGTGGTAGGCAGGGAGCTCTTCTGCTGTGCTTTCTTACAAAAAGATATACAGAAGTATGAAAACATACACTCCCTTACACATCCCCAAACTAAATACTGGTCATATATTTGGCAACTGTAAGCGTGCTTGGGTGCATGCCTAATAAGGGAAAGACATGCAGTGGGGTTCAGAAGGAAAAATCAACTACTGAAACTGAACTGCAACTGGGTCAGAGCTCTGCAGTAACTTTCCAATAGAGGCTACTGTCTCCACTGCAGGCCACGGCAGTGATAACAATAGAATAATAGCAGCGGAAGGACAGACTAGGGAGTGTCTGGGAATAGTCCAATATATACAGTGTCAAACTGACATTGATATATGTTACATATCATACACGTGTGTGTGTGTGTATGTATAATATATATATATATATATATATATATATATAGATAGATAGATATAGATATATAGATATATATACACACACATTATATATATATATATATATATATATATATATATATATATATATATATATATATATATATTAAAAGCAGATGGGATGCAGATGTTATTTCTAGTAATATTATGTCCCAAAGAATATCTGTACAAATGTGCAATATGATAACTTTTCAAATACTAATCTTGTATTAAAAAAAAATCACAGTATCCACACCTTGTATTCATGTTCTTTATAATGTCTGGTATAATAAAGTGACAGTGTATAAATGCTGAGCATCAGAATGCATACAGCCTATCTTCTTTTCGAGAGTATGTGCGCATATTTTATATTTCTTGGCACAGTTCATTGCTAATGAAAGCAGTAGCTACGTACTTAACATAATGCTGCATCCTTTCTATCCCTGTCTATCCAATACAACTGTTTGGTACTGGGCCAATTGTTGGATCTGATCTGGACTTCTGCTGTGTGCTTCGTGCCTCTAGCTCCTTCAGAACTTTCTTTCTTTCTATAACTGCCCTATGCCCTCATTAACCACAGAATGAGTTTACCACCCAACAAGGACATGATCAAAAGACATGTTATTATATTTATAATTCAGAAGGGCAGAAGAGTTTCAGGCTAGCCTGCCAAGTTCTCACGATAGAGGTGACAATTTAGAAGGGGAGGGAGGGAGGGATATACTGGATGGACTGGGGTGAAAAGGATCCAGCCTTGCTGCAAGTACATAACTTCCATATCATATTTCATCCATCTGTCTGATCTAAATGTTAGGTCAGAATCCCAAGCTATCACACTTATCAGGCGACATCATGACCAGGTATCTCTAAGAACTGTAGCCCTAAAAGAAGTTCAAGGTCCAGATATTACATCCAGCTTATAGTGTTTGGCAAAGGTATGCAACCTGGACTATGTTGCTGCAACACATATTTCATACACAGTAAAGTTTCTGAAAAAAAGGCAGTGGAAATGGACCGATCTTGTGGTGTGACCTCTTTTTTCAGCTGGTAATGATTGATTTCTGAAGTGTATGCAAAGGAAATATACTGTCTGAAAGTCATCTGGACAGTATTATTTTGGAAACCTTTCTACCCATCCTGCTAGGAGCAAAGGATATGAATAACTGTATAATTTCTTATTTGTTCTCATTCTCTGGAGATAAAATTCTGAGTTGCCTATGAAAGTCCAGGGTGTGTGGAATCTACTCCCCCTTATTGGAATGTTTAGGGAAGGAAACAAATGGACTGGCTGGTTTACATCACCCTCTGATTCCCTTTTTGGAATAAAGGAAGGGTTGGTTCTCAGAAAGGCTTTGTACTTGTGAAAAATTAAATATGGTGGAGATGAAGGAAAGATATGCAAATTCTGAAATTTTCCTGGCTGAAGTGACTGTGACCAAAAATCAAAATCTTCTAAGATAAAAATCTGAGGTCTTTGGTCGGTGCTAGCTCAAAAGGTGCTGGGGGTAAGGTCTTTCACTGGAGGGCCTAAGATAAATATTTCTTTCAAAAAGGCTTAACATGACTGTGAAAACCATTGTAAAAAATCAGAAATGGATGCCAACTGTACCTTAATCATAGAAAAGTTAGAGAGAGGCTCAAATTTGAAAGCAACTACTACAACTTCTGGAAAAGCAGCAGAAACTGAGGTCTAAACCTTGTCCCACAGCACATATGGAAAACCTTTTCCATTTCCTCAAGTTTGAGAGTGGATTGTTTTTGTGAAGTAGACAAGATGTTCTCTGGAATAACAAAGGATCTTTGGTTGTCATTACTACTAGGTTCTATCTGTCTAGGTGAGACTGCCTGAACAAATGATAAAAAAAAATCTGAGTGGGAATTTAAAAGACATGAGTGCTTCTTTAAGTGAAGCCTGAACAACAGGAGAGAGATTTATCATGGCCAGAGGATGGGGCAATGACGATTACTGTGGCTCTGCAAGTAGTTGCTTTCAGAAGAAATCTGGAGATGAGAGGAAGGGGGAAGGCATACAGATGTCCAGGGGGGGCTAAAGACAGACTTAAGTGTCTCTTGATGACTGACCCTCATGGGAGGGGGACTGGTGGGATCAGGGTGAAGTGGCTGCTGCACTTGGTACTAGACAGGGAAGCAAAAAGGATGCAACTAGGTTAGTGCCAGCAGCTGAAGATTTGCTGAGCTACTGAAGAACTGAGAGACCACTAGTGGGGTACTATTGGACAGCTGCTGAGCCTGTCCACCAGGCAGTTGGCTTATAATGTATGCTGTGACCACAAAATGATGCATTGCAATTGCTCACTGCCAAACTTTGATGGCCTTTCTGAAAACGGGATTGGATTTGTCTGTCTGAATGTTGATCACCACAGGAAGCAGGAGCTTCTGAAATTCCTGCAACAGTAAGATAACTTACCCTCATCTTTAGGACATCCATGTATAGACTGGCCTCTGTCTGAATCCATATCCCTTGGATCACTCTCCCTTCGAAATGCTCCCCAACCCCACAGATACAGCATCCCTGGTAACTGCTGCTGACAGAAATTGAAGAATGAAAGGTTGTTCCATTGTTACTGCTGGGGAAGTTGACCACAATTTCAGATGAAGCCTGCAGAGCTGGGTCATGTTTACTGCAAAGAGGGGTGATCTGAAATTTGAGGCCAATGAATGCTGAGCATGCCTTACAAACTTCCCATGTGAAAATGTGCACGAGTAACCATGACTACGCCATCAGTCTTAGGACTGTGAGAACCAGTATGGCTAGTGGTATGTGTTTGCATGGTCAGTATTCCTCTACAGAGAGAATTAAGTCCATCAGAGCTGCAATCCAAAGAGATTGCAGCTCTGATGGATTAAATTCTCTCTGTGAAGGAATACTGACCATGCAAGTTTTTATGGCCAGATCGCATCCAATGAAGGTAATGGTATGAGTGGGCTGAAGGTGTAATTTTCCATAATTTACAGAAATACCCAAGGAGAGGAAGCGCAGGAACAAGTAAACTCTGGATGCAATGAAGGCCTCTCTGGTTGTAACAGCGAGGAGTCAATTGTCCAAATATGGAAAGACTTGGATTCCTTTGTGTCTCAGGTGGGCTGCTACTAATGCCATGCACTTGAACATCCAAGGGGAATTTAATGAGACAAAAGGTAATACCTCTAAATTGAAAATGACTGGCTCCCATACAAAAGCACTGAAAATGGCTAGATGCCTTGGCAATCTTGATGCACTGGTAGGCATCCTGGAGGTATGTCAAGCAAATCTAACCATTTTCCCTTCAGACAATGTAAAATCTGGCAACTTGCACTGTGACCATTCTCAATGGGGTCTTCTTGATGTAAAAGCTTAGGTCACTGTGATCCCAAATTGTCCCAAGGCTCTTGTTTTTCTTTGGAACCAGAAAGAAAATGAAATACACTTGAGACCTTTAATGATCTGATGGGACCGCTTGCGTGGATCTTTTTTCCTGACAGAGCAGGAATTTTTCTCTTTGCCCCTTTAAAGTCATAGGCTGGAATGCCTTGGAGTGGTTGAGATTGGGAGGGGGAGATGGAAAATAAGTCATGGCACAGCCTTTGGATGCTGTCTCTTTTACCAATTTGTTCTGCTTGATGGCCTTCCATGCAGATGAGTGGAGAGATAAGTGGGCCAGGACTGTCTCCAGAGGGAAGCAGTTGGGTAAGTCTTTAAGGATATTGGGACTGCTTGCCCAAAAAGGGCCCCCAAAATCCCTGGGTTTGCAGGTTATCATGACCTGTTGGTCAGCATCTGTTTAAGGGGATGACTCTGCAATGGCTACCCCTATCCAAGGGGGAGTCAAACACCTGCCAATGGTATTCTCTATACTAGACACATGGACCCCATCCAAATACTATTAAAAGAACTTTGATGGGGGGGGGGGGTTGAAATCCAACAGTTATTGCATATAGCGTCTACTTTTCTGTATCTTATTAACCTGTCATTCACCATAGGACTGAACAAGGCAGAACCAACAAAAATGGCGCTGGTGAAAGACATCTTAAAAATGCCCTCAAAGTTGCAAAGGCAAAGCCAGATATGACATCTTAGGGTAATGCCTGTTGCTGCCACTCTAGATGCTCCATCCTCTGCATTATGTAACAGCTGTATGAAGAGGTTTGTAATATTCAGCAAACTGTTTCCTTGCCTTGACAGTGGGTGGTTTCCTCAAAGAATCTAAAGCCTGCTCTGCTAATTCTTTTTGGAAGTGGTTCACAAATTGCATAGTTCAATGTCCTCAGGGCAACAGTAATGGAGGTGTAAGAGAAACTTCCTATTCTGTTGAATGCACTAGAGTCCTTGTTAGGTGAATGGTCATCTGTCAGCTTTTGTTTGGTGGCTGTTGCTACAATTTGTAGCTGTGCATCATGGGAGATTAAGAATGTTCTTGAAGTACAGCCTCTGCAGAATCAGATTCCTCTATGCCCTCATGGCAGCCAAGACCAACTGCAGGCAGGCATCCTAAAGGTGGGATGCAACTTGGTCAAGACCCATTGTTTCTTCATTTCAAGTATCTCACAAATGTGGCATCTTCAGAAGGGAATTAAGGACAGCCCACATATCATCCAAGTTGGTGTCAAATTAAGGACTCCATAGAGGAATCTACTTGCCTCTTTTGGACATCGTTTTCTGGAGATGTCTGGGGGTGGTTAGTCTGAAGTCAAGAGGACTCTGAACCCGCAGTGGTTCCTTGAGGCTTTCCATCCTGCTCTGTCCTTGGGATGAGTGATGAGTGGGTAGAAGGACCAATAGCTGGGTGTCAGGGACTGAAGCCGGTACTGGTGGAAGTTCTGTCTGTAGCCTCAGAGGGGTGGTCATCATTCTCTCCATAGCCTTGAATGCTGATCCTAAATCATTAGGCACTGGAGATCCCCACCCAGGTGCCACATCTGAACACAGTGAAGCAGACACAAGTGGCAGTGAAGAGGGATGCCCTGAGACTGAGGATCCAGAGGACCTCAAGATGGAAATCAGTGCCAACACATTCAAATTCAAGGACCCTGACAAACAGAAGGTCCCCAAATGAGTTAACAACAAGGACGGTGCCAAAGACTCAACACTGAGCAGTCTGCTCCAGGATCCGTTGACATCAAACATCTCAGCACTGAGTGAAGAGGATGAGATGATGTTGATTCTGAGGTAAAGGTACCAGCTGGCATCAAGCAGACCAGCTCTTGCTGATGTGTTGGCTCCAAATACACAAGAGCCATTACTGAGTCAGGGGAAGGACAGGGAAAGAGCAAACAGTAGTAAGGATAGGTCAACTTAATCCACCCTTGAAATGGAGGGGGAATGGGAAGGCAACCATCTCTGTGTCTTTCAGAAAGCCCTCACCATCTGGTCCCAGTCAGCTTCAGTGGCACTGTTAAAGGACCTGACAGACCTACGTGAAATGGTAGAAGGTGGTCTGGAGGTGAGGAAGCAGGACAATTCTTCTTTTGAAGAATGCCTGCTCAAAGGTTTGGTAGGAGACTTATACAGAATGACAGTAGATTCAGAAGGGAAGGAGATTTTTTGCACCTATATCTGTGTCAAAAAAGGCTGTGCCAGTTCCTGACTCAGAACATTCAAGGCACAGGAGGGTCAACCTCATCAGTTTTTTTCTTCTTTTGTTCCTTGCCTTTATCTATTTTTTCCTTTTCTTCTATGGCTTGTCCACTGAAGAAGCCTGGTTGTTGGGAGGAAGACAACCTTTAATTAATTTTAATATCAATTTCTCCAGTCCACTAAAAACTGAGGTCTAAAGGCCATTCAAATGGCACAGTCTGCCTCCAGGTGTTCTAGCCCCAGGCACATCACACAAAGACAGTTGTCCAGAGGTGGGATTTTGTGACCACACATTTCCTTAACTCTTCTTTTAAGAGAACAGAAAACACTGACTACTTAATGACAATATTAAGGTAGAAAAATCTTTGCGAATATACAGCATCAGCAACAGCTACAGTAGCAATACAAGTTTTTTTTTTTTAAGAGGCAAGGAGCATTCGAGTTAGGGGGGGTGTCAACCATGCCTCCTACCTAGGTGCCGCACAGGTTCTGAAGTATAAAAAGTAAGTGAAGATTTTCAAAATTCAAACATTGAGAATGATATAAATGAATCCTATACAGCAGGAAGGAGCCAAATTAATTAAAAAAAATTTGGAATGCGTAGCTGTTGGAAGATCATTCACAAAGGCAGCAAATGATATCTGAGATTAGTAAGGGCAATAGAGGAATTATGGGAGGAAAGTTCTGAAGTACTGCAAGGCAAGGAACACTAGCAGAAGGCCGGATTGCATGTGACAAGGGGCATGACCCCAACAGTCAAACTGTGCAGACAGATGAAGCTCAAATATGATATATACTTGCTACCAAAAGAAAAATGGCAAGCTGTCTATAAAATGGCATTGGTTACAAGTCCCATATGGAAAATTCTCTTTCCTAAAATGTCAAGTGTTACCCACCTTTTCTTTACTATTTCCCAGTACCAATAAACATTTTAAATTAACCCCCCTACTAAACATAAAGGGACTGCTTCCTAATACATTAAAAAAATTATGGTTTCCCAAAATAAGTTTCTATTTCTCTTTAATAAGGTTTATAATATAAAATGCATCACTAGAAAAGGGAAGTATCATTGTTTTCTTTCCAAAACCCCTTTCTTCTTTCCTTCGAAATCCACCCTTGACTGCAAAGAAAAGCTGAAAATTTTGATTCCCTAAAATTAATAACCTCCTTAACTAAACTTACTAAAATCCAAGGATATCATCCCTTATGAAAAGGCTGATATAAAAAATTAAGTTATTTTTTAAATAAATCACTACCTTAAATGAGTCTAGCCGTTCTAACACACCGACGCTTCTCACCATCTTTTTAGTACGCATCGGATATGCACTTCTATAATATAAATATGTATTAGAAAATGTTTCCTTCCTATAAATACTTGAAGTTAACCTCCCATTTGCTTCATTTCTAAAAATATTCACAGCTAGATAATTTATTCAAAGTAAATTTTACAAAGTCTGTTGCATTTCTAAATACACTGAAGTCCTCTATTGGAACTTATTAAAAAACAAAAAAAAATCATCAATAAAGTAACTATAAAACCCCTTTTTCTTTATTAAAAGTGTACATGTTTGCATGTTCCCACTCTCTTAATACATACTGGCCTAAATGGAGACCAGAGAGGCACCCATCACTACTCCAGAAATCTATTTAAATATTGTTCTCAAACAGAAAAAATGGTTAATAGTGCTACTTCCATCAATGTAATTAAGGAATTTATCTCCATTGCGTTTAAATTTGACACTCAAGTAAGAAAATTCCTTCAGTACTCAATACATACATCTGGGGAAATACATGTGTATAATGACACTATATCAACCATTCTAAACTAATGAGACATGAGACTGACACTACTTTTGATTGAACTGTCTAATCCTTTCTTCCAAAAAAACCCCCACAAGAATACAATACATGAAGGAATATCCGTAACAAACCTTTTCAATTTCTTATCTATAAAAATACCTACAGTCTCAGCTTTCGAAGAAGGGTGTGTAAGACTTTATGCATTTTAGACAAACCAAATATGCCAATCTAGGGTATTTAACCAGCAAATAACCATATTCTTCAATGGAAATATCACCATTTTCTAATAGCTCTAACAAAATATTATCAACTCTGCAATAAACCCCTTTCAAAATAGTCACATCCCCTTTTAAATAATTGCCTTTAACAGACAAGATTACATATGTCATCAGAATAATTGGCACGTCCATTAAAACTATTGTATTAATGCTTGTATTTCGGCAGCATTTAAAACTGCAACTTCTATTACTGTTTTTGCCAGACAAACACTTACTTAACATGTCACTTTCATACACTTTTTGAAATGCATTGCTTTCTTTCCAAAAACTCTCTGAATGATCACTGCTGCAGTAATATGTGTTACATCCTGCCAAGGATATAACAGCTGGCCAGCTTCCAAAGCTTCAGGGCACATTACATGTGCACAAACAGTAAGGCAACCCCAGTTGAGCTGTTTGAGTGCCAAACACCTCAGAAATTTCATGTCAACTGAGAGATGGAGGGCGACCCTAAGGGTACACAGCTAGGAGTAAATATGTACATATATACACAGTCTGGCACAATCAAAATACAAAAAGTGGTGATTGAGGTAGACAGCAGCTACTGCAGCAGAGATCATTCAAACATTTACTCTTATGGTAAATTTACTTAAGTACTATGTTCATCATACTGAGGACTACTGCAGCAGCCTTAGCTATATGGACAGATTACCCTAACCTGCAACATTCAGGAAAGGTCCAGAAGCCCCTGGAGAATGGTCCTAGCAAAGCCTAATCTAGACCTAAAGAAGGAATCAGGCTTGTAGTGCTTTGAAAAAATATGTACAGCAGACCAAGTTGCTACTTCTAGAATCCAACTCTTTCCAAAAAAAAAGCCACTGATGAAGCTAAGGCCCTGGTAGAGTGGGCCTTAAAACTGGCTGGAATAGTCACGTTGTGGCGAAAATAAACTAGTTATGTACTTACCAAAACGATGCATCCATATTGTCTGTTTTTGTCCTTCCTCAACCATAGGGTTTTGGACTAGACCTCGAATCCAACTTCGGACACTTCTTGGACTTTGGATCCATAGCTCAAGCTCTTCCCCTTACCCATAATCTTCTCCCAAGCCTCAGATTATCTCAGATCAAATTTGCCCCCTTGATAGCAACATATAGAAGGAAACAACTCTGAAAATGTCTAGAAGTATGACAGTAAAACTATCTGGAGCTGAGAGAGGGAAGAGGCCAAAAGGGTATACTTCCAGGTCATACCAGTAGACCATACAAATGCCTTCATCCAGTAGAAGGGAGAAAGAGGGAGGGAGGGCAGGTTGAGGAAGGGTGAAAACAGACAACGTGGATGCATAGTTATAGTAAGTGCATAACTTGAACAGTACAGTGTACACTTACCATAAATGTAGATGTTTGCGTGTATTCACTGTTGCAGTCATCACACTTGGGTTATCTGCCTGCAGGTAGCCCTCAGTTGGCCCGAATACCAGAGTCTTAGTATTTCTGTGCCGGATGCTGTTGATTCTTCCATGACATCAGGTTGTCAGGGGTATAAAAACAGGCAGCCAATGCCATTACATCAGTTTTTCTTGCCCCAAATGTCAGGAGCCCCCAAATAGGGAACTAATATATGGTGTGGAAAACACCACCAGTAAAAAGTAAATACTAATGCCATTAGGAATAGCCATAGAGGGGAGAGAGGGAGAAAACCAGGGGGTTGGAGGGAGGGAAACCAGGACTGCAACAGTGAATACACTCGAACATCTACATTTATGGTAAGTGTACACAACTGTACTATGTTCTATGTGTTTCACTGTTGCAGTCATCACACTTGGGTTGATTCCCAAAGCTGAGGAAGGGTGGAGGCAGTCAAGAAGAGTTAGGACTGGCTAGTAGGCCTTGCACGACTGCTGTAGGAAATCCTGCCCTGGATTTGGAAAAGATGGGTAAGTGGTAATGCTTGGTGAAGGTGTCTACAGAACTCCAGGATGCAGCTTCCAGAATGCCCCTGGTA
This sequence comes from Protopterus annectens, assembly GCF_019279795.1. Classification (NCBI taxonomy): domain Eukaryota; kingdom Metazoa; phylum Chordata; order Ceratodontiformes; family Protopteridae; genus Protopterus; species Protopterus annectens. The sequence goes on from NC_056735.1 coordinate 1,860,162,911, forward strand.
GGGTCTCCCCTAAGAAATGCTGTAGATGTAGAAGTAGCCCTAGTGGAATGTGTTCTGACCCCCTGAGGGGTTGGTTTTCCATGGTGTTTGAAGCAGAAATGGATGCAGTGTGCTATCCATGTGGAAATGATTTGTTTTGAAATGGCCTTGCCCTCTGGCCCTGTTGCAAAGCTGACTAGCAGCTGGTCAGATTTTCTGAAAGGCTTAGTCCTATCAAGGCAGAACCTGAGCTGTCTGCGCATGTCCAAAGAGTGCAGGATCCTTTCCCCTTTATTCCGAGGGTTAGGGAAGAAGGTTAGCAAATGGATGGATTGGTTTAGAGCCACACTGGAGACTGGCTTAGGCATAAATGACGGGTTAGTCCTGAGGGAAACCCTGTCAGCATGGAAAATAATAGAGAGTTCCAGAGCCATCGGTGCCTGTAACTCTTCTAGCTGAAGTGATGGCTAGAAGCAAGGCTGTTTTCCAAGAGGAATTTTAACTATGTTGAAGCAGCAGGTTCACAAGGGGGAAGCGTGAGCTTTTCCAGTACAAAGTTAAGGTCCCATGCAGGGTTGGGTGCTCTCCTTGGGGGCCTTAAGTTGTTAGCCCCTCTCAGGAACTGGTTGATGAGAGGGTACGAAAATAGAGGTGGGCTCAGTACAGTAATGAGCCGAGATGGCTGACGCATGAATCTTAATGAAGGAGAAGGATAGGCCTCTGTGGAGTAGCGCTGCTAGGTAATCCAGAATTAGAGGTAAGGAGGGCACTGCTGTGTCCTTTCCTTTAGACTGAATCCAAGAACAATATCTTTTCCACTTTTCAGCATAGGATTTCCTAGTACTGGGCCTTCTGGCTTCAAGAATGACATGCAGCACCTGTTTGCTTAGGGTTGCTGGTGGAGTATTCAAGGAATAAGCCAAGCTGCAAGATTTAGGGTTTACAATTGTGGATGCAAAATCTTTCCCTCCTGCTGTGACAGCAGGGTAGGGGTCTGGTGTAGCTGCCAGGGTGGCACCGTTGTCAGGCTGCACAGGAGTGGGTACCAGTGCTAGCATGGCCAGTCCGGGGCAATCATAATTGTCCTTGGCTTGTCTTATCTTGAGTAGTACCTCTTGAGAGAAGGGGGAGAGGGGGAAAGGCATAGATTGAGATGTTTTCCCATTGAAAGGATAGTGCATCCACCTTCCAGGTCCTGCTGTGAGGGTTCCTGGTGCAGAATTTGCTTAACTGGTGGTTGTCGGGGGAGGCAAAGAGATCCAACCTGTGGGGTCCTCTACCTCTGGATCAGAAGGTTGAAGGTGCTGGGCTCCAAATTCCACTCGTGTGGGTCTAGGAGATTTCTGCTTAAGTCGTCTGCCAGTGAATTTTGTTTGCCTGGCAGGAATTGAGCTTGTAGATGGACTTGTTTGTCCAAAGCCGTGTTCCACAGGGCCATGGCTAACCTGCAGAGTGGGTAAGAATGGGTTCCCCCCTGCTTGTTTATGTACCACATAACTGTGGTGTTGTCCGTTTTTATCAGCAGTTGTCCTAGAAGGATTAGGTATCCGAAAGCTGTCAGAGCATTCTGTACAGCTAGCATCTCCTTTTGATTGATGTGCAGGAGAATTTGCCTTGGGCTCCAGTGGCCCTGAATGCATTTGCCAGCCATGTGAGCCCCCCATGCAAAGTCTGATGCGTCTGTGGTCAGGGTTTGGGTGGCGTGGGGGTAGAGTAAAATGCAGTCCCTTGTTGTGGTTGCATGCTTCTGCCACCAAAGGAACTCTGCCCTTAGACAAGGTATGATAGGAATGACTGTTTCCAGGTCCTGAGAATGCTGGCACCAAAGACTTCTTAAGTACCACTGAAGTTTCCTCATATGCAGTCTTGCATATGGAATTAGCAAAATACATGAGGCCATGAACCGTATGGCTTGCAGTATTTTTCTTGCAGATAGCTGGGTTCTGGTGGCCATTTGCTTGACGTAGTCTGTCAGACAGACCAGTTTTTCTGAAGTGAGAAATGCCATCTTGGAAGTTGTGCCCAAGCTTGCTCCCAGGAATACAATCTTTTGACTGGGCACCAGTTGTGATTTCTTTTTGTTGATGGTGTACCCCAATGAAATGAGAAGGCTTTTTACAAATGCCAGATGCTGAAGCAGCAATTCCAGACTGTCTGCTTGAATCAGGCAGTCGTCCAATTATGGGTAAATCTGGATATTTCTCTGCCTGCAGTATGGAATGGCTGGAGCCAGACATTTTGTGAATACCCTGGGCGCAGTAGATAAGCCAAAGGGAAGTGCAGAGGACTGATGATGCATAGATCCTGCCCTAAAACGTAGATATTTCCTGCATGACTCCCTTATTGGAATGTGCAGATAAGCTTCTTTTAAGTCTAGACTGACTAACCAGGCATCATTGGCTAGCATAGGGAGAAGCTGTTGCAGGGCAAGCATCTTGAATTTTGAGACCACCAGGAAGCTGTTGAGAATAGAAAGATCCAGGATTGGGCGCCAAGAGCCCTCTTTCCTGGGTACCAGGAATAGTCTGGAGTAGAAACCCTTACCCCTTTGTTCTACTGGAACTGGCATAATAGCTCTGATATTGAGCAGGGAAATTACTTGGTTTTGAGCCTCTGCCCACTAGTTTGGAGGGAGGTCTGAAAACCCGCTTGGAGTTGGCAGTGAATGGAAATAAAATTTGCACCCCTGGGATACAATGTTGAGGACCCATCGGTCTGAGTGATGGACATCCAGCTTTTTGCATGAAGGGCAAGTTTTCCTCCTAGGGGCACAAGCAATTGGGCAGGGCTGGGAAGTAGAGCTGAGAGGTCATTGTGAACGTTGTCATAGGGAGGTGGCTTACCACTCCCTGTTTTAGGGGTGGGGGCACTCCACTGCTTAGATCTCTGCATACCCTGAGACTGTAGTCTGGGTGGTCTGTTTCCCCTGGGTCTTGTTTGTTGCCTGGAGGAGGCTGGAAAGGACCAGTGTTTTGAAGGGCAATGCCTACTGAATCTAGGTAGTTGGCACTTGCAAGAATTCTTTAACAGTTTGCATAGATTTAGCTTTTTCTTTCATCATTTTAAGAACTTCTGCTTTGGTGCCAAACAAACAGTCCTTACTTAAAGGAGCTTCTAGTAATTTGGATTTGTAATGATCTGGCAAGGTCTGCTCCTTCAGTCAAGCATGTCTTCTCAGTGTAGAGCCACTGACTGCAGCCCTGCAAGATGCTTCTAGGGCATCAAAACCACACTACAAAGTATGCTTACTAACTTGGTTTGAAGAATGCATAAGCTCTTGCAAATCTTTATTTTCTGCACAATCTGGAAATATTACCATTTTTTGTTTAATTAGTTCCATAATACATTGCTGGTACTTCAGCAGTTGAAACTGGCAATTCAATGCCCTGATAGCAAGAGTTGCAGTGGTATATACCTTCTTACCCCATCTGTCCAAAGCTCTGGAATCCCTGTCCGTAGGGGTAGGATTTTTTGCTGTAGTAGCCTTAATACCTTTAGGTCCCTGGGAAATGATCTCAAGATCAGCAGTAGGACTCTTGAAAAGAAACTTGTGGGAATCAGGTACTCTGTAGTACCTGTAAGGTTTCCTAGGGGCCGGAGGTAAGGTGTCTGGAGTAAGACTGGATTCCATGAAAACATCACCCACAAAATCCAGGACAGGGGGTAGAGCTAATGGCCTGTGCTGAGGCAGCTCTAAAAATTCTCAGAGTCTCTTTTTGGAATGAGGATACTCTTGGCATTCCCAATGGAAATGTTCTCTTAAAGTATGCAAGGTTTCACCAAAAGAAAAATCCTCTGGAGGGGAGGCAGAGGGAATGGATTCCTCTGCATCTGAATCCTCACAGGCTAAGGACATGTCCTGATAATCAGAAAGATCAGAGTCATCAGACTCCTGGTCTGTAGAATCTGAAGGCAACTGAACTCTTTGTCTCTTAGCAGGGGAAGGCTGGTTTCCCCTAATTAGCGTAATAAGGTCTTCAGCCATTCAAAGAATTTGTTTTTGTGGCATAGGTGCCTGAGCATGCACTTTGGTCGTCTGTTTTCTAGGCGTAGTGCGTACTCTGGGCTTAAGAAACTTGGTAGTTTTGGCTAAAATGAAGTTGTCGGTTTGATTCGATCATCAATAGGATGGAAAACACCCTCAAAAGCCGGTGCCTGCACAGCGGCTCCGGGCCCATCCAAGGTAGAGACATCTGCTGGTTCCACAGTTGAAAAAGCATCTCGCGGCATACGAATGGGTCTCAGCAGAGGCCTGTCAATCCATAGAAGCGGGCATCGGGGGCTGCAAAGGCGCCTCACTGAGTACCGGCGGACTGGCGACTAGCTTAACGGAAGCGTCGTCGGCAGTTTTGGACCTATGGGGTCTGTCTCTGTCTTTACCCTTACTTTTTTTGGAAGATCGGTAGTCGGATGGCTTACTGAAGCCATTTTGGAATATGGAGATCAAGAGCAAAAGAATTTAGTGACAAAAATAGCCCTACGACGAATGGTTCGAGCGTTAAACAAGGCACAAAACTGACAGCGAGGGACGTTGTGGTTTGGGCCTAAACAGGTGACGCAGTAAGAATGAAAATCTCTGTGAGGTATTTACTTTCCACAGGCAAGACAACAATTAACTTTTTGTGACATTGGTTAGAGCAAGAAAAAAGGATCCCCAATGGGGTACTTAGCTTTAGAAGACTTCAAGATTATCAACTCGAAAAACAAAAATTTCAGGTAGTGGCCAAGCAGCACTTTGCAACTGCTTCTGCTTCGGGCTCCTCCTCAGCAAGAAAGACTGATGTAATGACGTCGGCTGCCTGTTTTTATGCCCCTGACGTCCTGGAAGAAGTGACAGCATCCGACGCAGAAATACTAAAACTCTGGTATTCGGGCCGACTGAGGGCTACCTGCAGGCAGATAACCTAAGTGTGATGACTGCAACAGTGAAACACGAAGAACATCTGATATTCTCTTTATTGGAGAATTTCAGGAAGAAAACTAGTAGATTAATGGACTGGTTAAGGGCAAATTCAGAAGTTATTTTCAGAAGAAAGGAGGGGCTGGTGCAAACAGTAACCCTGTCTTTATGAAATAAGATATATGGTGGTTGGGCAAGCCAATGCCTGGAGTTCAGATACCTGTCTAACAGATGTAATAATGGCTAAAAACTGATCTTCCAGGAGAAAAACTTTCAATTAAGCATTTGCTGCAGGTTCAGAATGAAACAGAGTTAAGAATGGAGAATTGTCAAATCTCAAGGAGGGGTGGGATCCTTGATAGACGGCTCGAGTAAAAACAAAACTTTGAGGAAAGCTTTGCATTGCTTAAGGGAAACCAAGGACAAATGATCTTTACCTACATGATAAGTGGAGATAGCAGCCAGCTGTACCTTAATTGTGGACTAATTTGCTCTATTACAGAAAATGGAGACCAAAAAATCTAGTGCAGCAGGAATGGGCACTGAAAAAGGATCTAGGTGTCTCTCATTGGCCCAAATAGAAAATACTTTCCATTTGCTCTTTTAAACCTTCTTAGCATAGTCTTTTTTGGGAAGATATAAGGATGTGTAACACCTAGGAAAAAAGCTTGGACTGATGCGTAACACCTGGGAAGAAAGCCTGGGCTATCTAGCCATCACAGGAAGTGGAAAAACCATATGGTCAACTTGAGGGCTTGTACATCTGTTTAAGACAGCCTGGAGGGGTGAGAGAGAAGATCCGGAGAGGGATCCACAACCCAAGGGGGTTATATCAGATGAGGCCAAAGGAATGGGAAACGCACTTGGCAAGGCCGGAATGGGGCAAGGAGGATCACCTTGTTCTTCCATTGAAGTACTTTCTGTAAATAGTTGATAAGAGGCAGGCAATCATGGATCACAACATCTCTCGGTAACTCCCCCTCTGGGAATTAGAGCAAAATACACGCTGCATTTGAAATTGTGGGCCCAGGTGAAAAGGTCGTAGAATGTCCAGCCTCAGTGATGAAAATTTTTGTTTCATCTTATTATTCTGATGAAGTCCAGCTAAAATCCTGGACTTCCTCAGAATATGCTCTGCCAAAAGAAAGCGGTTGGAAGAGCTCTCCCACTGCCTCCCAACACCATGGGTAAGAGTGTGTTCCTCCCTGTCTGTCTGTTTGTATGGCAATTGACCATCAGGAAGGGTGTACTGAAAAGCCTGCCATGCCAGCAGAACAGCCCTCATCTCTAGGATGTTGATGAGAAGGTTGGCCTCTAAGGGGGGGCACTTGCCTTGGACGGTCTGTCCTAGGAAATGCCCCCAACTGGGAATCAACCGTGGCCTTGGTCAAGGGAAGAACAAAGGTGCGGCCCTATAAAACATTTGGTGCATGAATCCATCAGGAAACATGCTGCTTGCAGATCTTTGTGATTCGAATGGGAGATGTAATTGGATGTCACTTCACAGATTGTTGTACTGCTAGTGTCCATTGCAGACATAAGGGTTACATAGGCCACCACTGAACCAAGAAGATGAAAAACCAGCCTGGCCAGTAGTGACTAGAGACACAGCAGATTTGTTGCTTGATGCTGTAATTTGGACAATCTGGATTAAGGGATCTGAGCCACTTGAGATACTGTATTTCATGGTTCAACTGTCCTCGAAGGAAGCAGTTTAGTAGTAGGCAAAAGCTTAGAAGGTTTATCAGAAAAGACAGACACTACAGAAGGATCAATAGAAGGACATTTATACAGAAATTTACAATCATCTGGCACTTTGTAAAATCTGAGATTCAGGGGTAACACAGGCTGCTGAAAAGGCATCTAAGCGGGCAGCCAGGACTGCAGGAACAGCAGAGTGTTTGGGAGACCACCTGGAGGAGTTCATAATACCTCTTCTGAATATCAAAAACCTGAGAACAATCTCACTTAAAAAAAATTCCATCATAACAGAAACAGTGTCCCTAAAAGAGAGTTCTTCTACTGGAGAATATGGACTAATAGAATCCTCTTCCTCAGAGCCATAATCCAAAGGAGATGGGATAACAGTATGCCAAAGACTCTTCCACAGAATCCAAATCTTCATCAGAGGATTCTTGCACTCTAGGCCTTTTAAGAGGAGTAGATGACCAGGGGAGCAAGTACAAAGACTTATTGAGTGAAATCCTGCTATTCACAATGGATATCTTTAGCAGCACGGGAAACATGCTTGTTTTTTTTCTTTTTTCTTTTGAGGGACATCAGTACAAAAAAACCCTAGGAGGTTTGGATCCCTCCCAACACTATTAACATAGTAGGAATCTCCTCCCGAACTAGAATCTGTGGAATCCCTCTTGATACCTTAGATATAATCAACCAAGGTTCCTCCTCAACATTTGGAACAGACTTTGGTAAAGCCTCAGAGGACGTGTGAGAAGTCAGAACCATGCTGGCCTCTTGACAGGGTTGTGGCAAACGAATCCAAAACCACAACCGGACGTTTTTCCAAGCTTTCACCAGCCTCAAATGAGACGTTCAGGGGAGGCTGGTCAGTGGACAAATCAGACCTGAGTTTTGTGGCCTTTTTCTAGGCAGGCAGCTGACCCTTGGGGTATGAAGACTCCGCCACAACAATGTATGCCAACAACATTACACATTGGTTTTCTTGGTAAACAGACAAGAAGGAGAGATGACCATGCATGGTCTTAAAGACAAATGCATGGCAGACAGAATACAATGCATAGTTATGAAAAGCACCCAAACAAAAAGAGACACTACTTGTGACAATCTTTAAGGAGAATCTACCTCTCACACTGACATTTTTCCTTTCTGGATGACATGTAAACTCACAAAAAAAACAAAGGTAAATAAAAATAAACTCCAATGGGGCACTTATCTGAAACACAGCTTGGTAATCAGCACAGAAGAGTGTTCAGACTGATGTTCAATGATGGCGTTCGGACTAATGTCAAAGAATGTCTGTGGTATGTACATCCGTATGTCACCTTTATGCCCTAGGCCTTGTGCGGAGAGCATGTGTGTGACATATGATGGCAATAAATCCTAAAGACTTTGGTATACTGGCAGACACAGGGCTATCCTTGGCAAGAGATCGTTTACGTCAGGAATATTGCAGCAGTGATATGGAAGGACATCTATACAGCACATCCAACTGTCCTTCCTCGGTAGACATAAAATGGACTGAACTGTGCCCATCCAGAATTCATAAACTCGTTTAGGTGACTGAGATCTAAAGTGGGTTTGAGGTCCTCTGTTTTCTTTGGACCTAAAAAAAAAAAAACTGAAATAGACTCGAGTCTAACTGGTCATGGGGGACAAGTTGGATGTCTCTTTTTCTAGCAGCTTTGACATTTCTATGGCTGCTAATTCCCAATGACTGGGTGGAGCATTAGGACATTTCATCATTTTCAGAGGTAGATGGGAAAAGAGAATTGAATAAACTCTGGATATTATTTTTGGCACCCAAGAATCTGTCATTCTTTTGTGCCAGGATTCAAGATGTAAAGACATGTGCCTCCTGACTGCTTCCAGAGTGCAGCAGTCATGCAACAATTCAGGAGTGCTGAAAAGCTTTATCGGTAAAATTACCATACTCCCACCACAGCCAAAGTCATTATCCTATTGACTCAAAGGGGCATTTGCAAAGGATTACTTAAAGTTTTCAGCAAAGTCACAAAGATGCAACCAAAGATGGTGGAACAAGTTGCTGCAGGTGCCTGCTGCTCTGGCCATACCGTCAGCTGCATTAGAGAGTAAATGCATGGCCACATGTGAGGAGAACTACAGGGTGGAAAGCTGGGAGTCCACTAATTTCTGAACATCCACATGCAATACCCATGAGAGGGACTTGATCTCTTTGGTCATGTCTCGCTGGAATCTTGTTAAATAAGCCAAATAGTTCAGCGATCTAAGGGCGAAAGATGCTGATGCATATGGCTGCTTTCCAAATTTGTCCATCACAATAGATTCTTCGTTAGGAGGATGAAAATACTAACTTTCTTCCGACAGTTCTTTTCTGGTAGCTGCTGTTACCACTGCAGCATCTAGTGGTGGACACTTACTCCAGTGTTTCCTGTCTTCAGGCACAGCCAAAATGAGATGTACTTTTTCAGGGATGGGCTCCACCACATCAGGGTCCTTCCTTGCCCCTTGAGCCATAAGGCTGATTAGGAGGTCAATGAGCGGTACCACCCAGGATGATGTTGACCGGAACCAAAGATTTTCAAGAACAATGGTTCAACAGGTGAAGGGTCTTGGGACAACCAACTCCTTTTCTGCTTCACTAATTCGAGAATATTTCTGAAGGGGACATCTTCAGAGAGGGGAACCCTCCCCTTCATCTAAGCCAGCTTCTTCAGTTAAAGACTCTGGGGGAAGGGTCTAAGTGCTTCCATTTGCACGTCCATTTTCTGGGGGCACCTTCTGTGGGAGGAACAGAAGGTTCAAAATCAGATGCGTAACTGACAAAGCACATTTCCTCAAAAGCCCTTGGTACCAGCTGTCCCTGTCTGATAAGATGATTAGTACAGGAACCAGACTCAGTCTAGGGTTTGGGTGGAGCTGAGATAGATGAAGGCACCTTCTTTTTGGAAATTACCAAGAACCTTTCAAAGGCCTTAAAGGCCAAATCTGCCACTGGCACAAAGGACTCCCTCCAATCAAAGGAAAGAAGGGAACCCTCAACACCGATGACCCCTGGCCCAGAAACCAATCTTGGATCTGAACTGTATACAGCAGAAGCCCAAGTGAGAGGGATGGCTCAGAGTCACATCTTGATCCAAAGGCATCAGTGTCAAGAGAGGGAGAAGACGGCATCAAAGTCATGAGTAGTGCCAGTACTGCAGAAGGTACTCCAGGTCCAGCCAGATCAAACAAAATTTGCCCAGAAGACAAGTCGGTACGAATTCCAGAACTAGAAGTGTAAGATAGCCAGAACTTGGTGGCTTTCCAGGGGACAGCAACAGGATAAACCCAAGCTGGATTTGCATCCTCAAAAACTTAAACATCCTATCGACATCGAGTTCCGTGAGGCTTCAAGATGACGCCATCAATGGTGGTTGGGAGGATCTCCTTTTCTGTAGGATAGGCAGTGTGATCTAGGACTCACTGGTTCCGGTGAGTATCTGGCAAGTAGAAAAGGTGATCGGGCTTGAGGAGTTGTTGGATCCAATCTTTGAGCGGTTTCTGGATCGGGACTGAGAAACTCTGTTGGTTCCAGTAACCGTGTTTTTTTTTTTTTTTTTTTTTTGCAGACGTAGTGGGTGACTTGAAACTCTCTTTCTCCCTCTTATCCTTATCAGAGTCCTTTTCTTTTCCCTTAGATTTAGGGTGATCTTTTATGGAGGGGAACAAAGTCATCATCAATGGAGCACCATTAAAACAAATGATCCCTTCTTGTCTGATGGGCTTTGGCACTACAGGCAGTACAGGACTGACAGTCCAGACTCAAATGTGCAGCTCCCAAGCAATATACACATTTGGGGTGTGGGTCCTGGGAGTGGAAGTTTATGCCCACACTCTGAAGACTTCTTGAATCCAGTGAATTCTGACAAGGTGAACATAACCTACAAAAAGGTACAGGTTATGCATGAATTACAATTCTATTTTTCCAGCAAAAAGGATTACTACAACTAAATAAATTTTTATCTCTCTCTCTCTCTCTATATATATATCAACTATCTCTCTCTCTCTATATATATATATATACATATATATATATATATATATATATATATATATGTAAAATATATATATTTTTTCCACTATAAACAGCAACAGCAAACACTACGTAGGAAAAGCCTGGAAGTCTTAACTGAGTAAGCTGACTACTAACTAAGACTAAGCCTAATCCTGAGAAAAGGAAGATAAATACAAATAGAGAGAGAAAATTTTCTCATGGTAGAAGAGTAGCAGCTTGTCTTCCAAAGGATACAGCAAGCTGACTGTTGACAGTTCTTTCACATGTCCATTATCTTTGAGTAGAGAAACGAGATCTGAGCACTAAGATGGAGTCTAGGGAATTACGGGTAGGGGACAAGTGAGAGCTCTAGATCAGAAGAAGCTTCAAAGCTGGTGCTGAGGTTGGATTCAACAGATGGATGAAAACAGACATTAGATCAAAGGAGGTCTTGCAATGTTCATGCAAGATTGTCTACTTATGGCTAAGCCAGTGCCTATAGCTCTCGAAGTGCTTTCTGTTGTTATAGGAATCAGGAATACTGATACATTTAAAAGTGAATGGAGATTGGCCAAATGCAAGTCCAAAGATTTCTTGTCTTCTTCAGAAATGGATCCAGAGAGAGATTTGGACAGCCACTTTGTCAAATCACTCTGGGAAATGTGTCACGCGTGCCAGGCAGCTCGGCACCCTCAGTACGATGGTACATGAGACATGAATTTGCTTTCCAAATCTGTCAATTGCCCTGGGGCTCCCTGCTAGTGGGATGCACAGAGAAGCTTTTCCTTAGCAAGCTCCTTTTTGATGGTCGCAATTGCTGCCAACACCATGGAATCAATGGTGGTACCTTCTTGTTCCAATGTGGGCAATCTTTGGGAGATATCAAGAATATGTTGCGCTTGCATGAGATAGGTTCAGCCATGTCAGTTTTCTTCCATACCTGCTTTGAGATAAGAATGACCATCTCGTCCACAGGGAGGACCACTCAAAAAGTACTTGGGACAGTCCTGAAAGTCTCAAGAAAAAACTACTCCTCCTGGGAAGGGGCTTTGTCTGTCTAAACAGTTCAAGGATTTTCCTGAATGAGACATCCTCAAGGGGGAGAACTGGGGGACCCTTTCCCTCCATCAAAGTCAGTGTCCTCAGTTAACAACTCCTGAGGGAGCTGATGTGCCTCCTCTTGCATATATGCTTCCAAGGATCTTCTACCGTGGGATGTTCTGGAACAGACTCAGAAGGGCACTGGGAGCACTGAAGGCAGACTGTCTTGAGGCTCAACAAGGCCAACTGTCCAGAGAGAATAGAATGAGTGGGATTAGGACCCAACAATGTCCTCTGAGGGATGGACGGACCCGAGTGGGGAAGGGAAGTCTGCTCACCAGAAAGAGGGAATTCTCTCTAAAAGGCTTTGAACGATGAAGCCACAGGGGACCAGATACCACTCTGGATGAAACTGAGGCTTGCACTCCAGACTGATCCCAGTATACAGCCTGGCCTGGCTCTGAAGCCAAGCTGTCTAGTGCCAAGGCTCTGACATTTTCAGAGTCAATCTCATCTCCCCAGATCCATCACCAATGCTTCTGCCTCAAGATCCTTCCAGATCTGATTGTCTGAGACGACCTACTAGGGCATTTTGGTCTGAAAGGATACAGAGAGCTAGGAAATAAAGTCCCTGCTCTGAGGGCGGGTCTGAAGCCATCGTAGACGGTCAGTATAGCATATAGGAGTGAGTGCATCCTTGCTTGTTCGAAGACCACATCACAGTGGTGCTACCTACTATAAACCTTAGAGTGTCTGGATTCAAAATTCATGGTAGTTAATTCTTTCATATTTATGTGCTTGCCCATAAGACTGCTACTCTACCTCCTCTGCAAAATTCAGTTAAGGAGAGCCTTCCCCACCAAGCAAAGCATGGGGTGTTTTGCCAACAATCTAGACACGTGTTAAAAGTTAAAAAGCGCTGGTCTGTATTAGCAAGGCCACCACCTAATTTCCTTCTGTAAAGAAGGGGTCAGCTTTATTTGAAGGGCAAGGTGCTGATCCCAGACATTCGTGAGTTATCAATGCAGTTTTCTCATTTGGAGTCTGACCAACAACACTACATAGCCCAGGGCCTTCAACAAGATCTTTACTGTCATGTGTGTCTTGTGGGCCATATAAGGAAAATTGTCTGAAGCACAGAAATTTCTGTTGTGGCACAGGAAAAACCTTCTTGCCTTTGTATTTATCATAACCTTCATGGTCTTCAGGGTTGCTAGTGCTAGAATGGACTTTGGCAAATTCAGAAAAATATCTATGGTCATAAAGCAATGGCTGATGTCCTGCAGGGCTTTCTGCAGTTTCACCAAGGGGGTGCTTGGATTAAGCAATCATCTAGACAGGCACCAATCTGTAGCCTTGGTCCAGACAAAGGCAAAAAAATAGAGGGGTACACATTTGGAAAATGACAAGGAGAACTAGTAGTACCCCTGCTCAGAACTGGTGAAACTAACTGTAGTCTTTGAAAACAGGCATAGATATATAGGTGTGTGTGTGTGTGTGTATATATATATATATATATATATATATATATATAAATACACACACAAAAAAAAAAAAAAAAAACCGACACCACTAATATTGAAAATAATCCCAAAAAAATACCTAACCCTTCCCCGACATAAAAAAAAAAAAAAAAAAAAAAAAAAAAACAACAAAAAGCAATACATATAACACTACCATACGTATAAGTAGGGGGTCCAGCCCCCACACCCCCGCTACTTATATATACCAACTCTGAGGTCACACTAACATGAAAAAAAAGACAAACCTAACATAACATGCCCTACTCTCCCATTGCACACTATTATATGTATCTCATGAAAAAAACACACACTACACACAGAAAAAACACACCACTTTCAACACTTACACATACACACACACCTACCTATCTACCCTAACCAACTTCTAAAACTTCCCAAAACATTAAACCAAACCACATTCCGACATAAAATCCTAAAAATTTCAAACCTACCTGACCCTCCGAAAATAACCACAAGTCGGCCACCACACACAGACACACACACACACACACACACACACACACACACACACAGGCATCTCTCATTGTCCAGGGTTCACCATTAATCAATTTTATTAAACAGGAAGAATAGTTGTGTAAAATCTTACCATAACCACTTCTCTTCTATATGCTGCAGTACTCATAACATGAGGGAGTCCACCGCCGGCTGACTCATATGTCTGGCAGTATAAAAAGACTAACACTACTGTAGGGTGCGTACAATGTTGCACAAAATACTTGTTCTATGTCAGTCATAAAGTGACATCGGGTATAAAGCAAACATCAGCACATACCAATCCTCAGAACTGAATGCCACAGGAAGAGCACCAGCCTGAAAAAAAAAAAAAAAAAAAAAGGTGAGGAAACACAACCGGCATACAGGCAAGTATCAGGGAGAAGAGGGTGGGGATACTGCAACATATAGAAGAGAAGGACATCTATGGCTACGGTAAGATTTTACACAACTATTCTATGTCCTTCTATTCATATGTTGCGGTACTCATAACATGAGGGAGAATACCAAAGATAATGCAGAAGAGGAACTGGGTGGAGGAGCAGTAGCACTCTCTACAAACCCCTATAGAATAGCCCTTGCAAAACCAGCTCTAGACCTGGAAATTCCATCCAACTTGCAGTGTTTTGTGAAAGTATGAACAGAGGACCAGGTAACTGCTTCTAATATAAATTAGGTGTCTAGACCTTTGAGGAAAAAAAAAAAAACACCAGAAGAGGACACAGCTCTGGCCGAATCTGCCCCAACTGGGGAAGTAAGAGTTTTTCCATGGGGCACAGAGCAAAAGAAAATGGTTTTGGAAATCCAAGAGGAAACAGTCTACTTGAAAACAGGCCTGCCCAAGGCCCTAGGGTGATAGGAAATAAAGAGACGATCAGATTTCCTAACAGACTTGGTTTTGTCCAAATAAAACCTGAGTTGTCTCTGCACATCCAAGGTGTGTAAAATCCTTTCTCTAGAGGACTGAGGAGATGGGAAAAAAGTGAAAAAATGAATGGACATTGAGTGAAAACTCATTCACCACCTTGGCCATAAAAGAGGGGTTAGTGCATAAGGAAACCCTGTCCTAGTGGAAAACAGTAAAGGGGGATGAAGACGTCAGTGGCCGGAGTTCTGATACCCTTCTAGCCGAGGTGATGGCCAAAAGAAGAACCGTTTTCCAGGTGCAGTGCTGTAGACAAGAACTTACTGGTTCAAAAAGAGCCAGGGTAAGTTTGTCTACAACAAAATTTAGATCTCAAGGAGGAGGAAGTGGTTTCCTTGATGGTCTAATATGTAAGATGCCTTTCAGGAAAAGATTAACTTCCAGTCTTGAGGCCAAGAGAGAAGTTATAAGGAGACATGCTGGGATTGCAGAAAGATGACATTTTACTGAAAAGTATGACCATCCACTCTTCAATAATTCACACAGGCAAGACAGAACCACTGGAGCATCCACCTGCAGTGGCTGCAGGTCCTTAGAAAGACACCAGATGGAAAACCTTTTCTATTTGGAAATACAGGATTTCCTAATATTGGGTTTTCTGGCCTCCTGCACATCATCAGAAAAAAGGTGTCTGAAAGAAATCAAAACCCTATCACCCACAGGGTCAGTTGCAGGGTTGACATATCAGTGTGTATTAGAGATACCCTGTTGTGTGCAATAGGTCCACTCTGTTGGGTAACTTGTGATGACTGCCCATGGCTAAATGCAGAAGAAGGTGGAACCAATGCTGTCTTGGCCAAAAGGGAGTCTCCAACAAGATTCTTGGTTGCTCCTGTTATATCTTCAACAAGACCCAATTTTGGAGAAGGGGGGGGGGGGCAGAGAGAAACATCCCCTTCCAAGAAAAGAACAGGGCATCCACCTTTCATGCCAGAGGATTGGGAACTCTGGCACAAAACTTTGGAAGTTGTCTGTTCATGGGGGAGGTGAAGAGATCTACCTTAGGTGTACCCCACTGATGGGCAATGTCCAGAAACACATCCCTGTGTAACATTCACTTGTTGGAAGGGGTGGGCTGTAAGGGTAAGCCTGGATTCAAGGTAACCTGCTGAATCCACCAGTTCAGTTCCTTTTTCAAAAAGGGGAGAAGGGGTATCACAAACTCCAGTGGATGAGAATGTTGCACCCAAACTGACCTGAGGTGCCACTGGAATTTCCTCATGTGCATTTTAGCTAGTGGTTGCATGGGAATAGTGGATGCCATGAAGCCTAAGAGATGGAGACACTCCCTGGCAGTCGGGGATGGAAGGGGCAAGAGGGTCTGGAAGTAGGCAGTAAGAGACAGAACCTTTTTGAGGGGATTAAGGAAGCCAACATCCTGTCTGTCTGGATTCTGCATCCTAGAAATACATGGTCTTGGGAAGGAACCAAGGTAGATTTTTGGTAGCTGAAAGTGAATCCTACACCCTCCAGCAGAGACACAGTGAAGAGCAGATTCTCTTGAAGGGTGTCTAGAGAATGAGCCTGGAGAAGAACATTGTCCAGGTACGGGAAAATCTGAATACCCCATAGTCTGCAAAAGGCTATGACAGGAGCTACGCATTTTGTGAAGACTCTAGGGGCTGTAGAAAATCCAAAAGGCAAGGCAGAGTATTGAAAATATGAGGAAGCAATAGCAATGTGAAGATACTTCCTGAACCAAGGGTGAATGGAATTCTGGAGGTAAGCATCCTTGATGTCCAGAGACACCATGTAGGCCTGAGGAAGGATGAAGGGAAGAAGAGTGTGAAAGGACAGCATGTGAAATGTGGGAACTTTCAGGAAGGTATTTAGGTGGGATAAGTCTAGGATGGGCCTCCAGGGACCATCCTTCCTGGGGACCAGGAACATCCTGGAGTAGAAGCCTCTCCCTACTTGTGAAGGTGGCACTTCCTGAATGGTGCCTTGAGAGAGAAGACTGAAAATGACTTGGGGAAAGTAATCCAGCTGTTCATTTGGGGGTTGAGTTGTATCCTTGAAGGAAGGTGGAGTTTTCCACCATGAAGTATCCTTAAAGGATAATGGAGAGGACCCAAGTCCTGGGTGATCTGTTTCCAAGTACGGAGAGAAAGGGACAGGTATAAGGAAAGAGGAGTCTGGCTGCCAGGGGGTAAGGTAGTAACAGACTACCTGGGTTGGCTGATAAGGGCTGCTTCTGAACAGCATGATAAGATGTAGAGGACTTGCCTGAAAATTGCTTCCTAGTATCTCCTTTTCCCCTTGGAAAACTGAGATCTGGAAGCCTTCCTAAGAAAGCATGCTTTAGAGGGGTAGTTCCTCTGAAATCTTGGAACATGGAACACAAAAATGTGTTTTAGGTCTTGCAGCTCTTTGTACTTTTCTTGTAATGAAGAGTTATGCAGCAGAAGTACCAAACACTGCCT
The DNA here is from genome assembly GCF_019279795.1 of Protopterus annectens. Classification (NCBI taxonomy): domain Eukaryota; kingdom Metazoa; phylum Chordata; order Ceratodontiformes; family Protopteridae; genus Protopterus; species Protopterus annectens. The sequence continues at coordinate 1,860,179,931 of NC_056735.1, forward strand.
TGTTGTCCAGGGGGGCATCCACAATTTTTCCTTTTATATTGTCTGGCAAGAGCTGTAGTGTGAGCTAGGAGTACCGCCTGAGAACTGACCCAGAAGCAGCAGCTCAGGCTGATGCCTCCACTGCATCATAGCTACACTTAATAAAATGGCATGCAACGTGGGCAGAAGAGCTCAGCATGGAGAATAATTGAGCTTTTGTAGGAGAATCTGGTAGCTCTGAATTTAACTTACAAGCATCAGAGAGAAGGGCGATGGAATATTTAGCCATATGGGTCTGGTAGTTTATGGCCCTAAATGCCAGAGTTGCAGAAATATAAACTTTCTTCCCCAGCCTCTCCATAACTTTACTCTCCTTGCCTAATGAGAGAATGGAAGTGCAGGACAACATCTAGGAGGCCTTATCAAGAGACACAAAAATTGTTGCAGGGTCTGCAGAGGGACACAAACAGGAATTTGGAATCCTCTGGCACGTTATAAAACCTGTATGGCCTTTTAGGGGCAGGAGGTTGGAAGTCAGGGCACTTAGAGGCTGCTGAAAAAGCATCTAAAAATACTGGCAGTACAGGGGGAGGTATGGCAGATGGGGAAGAGGAATTCATCTGCAGAAGGTCATAATACCTTTTTTTAAGGTCTGACATCTGTGAGCAATCCCATTTCAAGAATTGCCTCATTTTAACAATGGTTTCCCCAAAGGAAATATCCTCTCCTGGAGAATCTGTGCCAGTTGACTTATTCTTCTGAGGAAACAAATCCTAAGGGTGACAACATTTGGACAGAATATGCCAAAGACTCACCCCAAGAGGAATCATCTTCATCAAATGAAACCTCCACAGAAATCCTCTTGTGTGAAGCAGAAGGAAGGGAGGGAGAACAGAGAGAGAGAGAGACCAAGACCCCATAAGATTGCCTCAGGGCCTTGAAAGCATTAAAGAGCCTCTGGGAGAAGGCTTGCCAATCTGCAGGCTGTTCTTGGGAAAAAGGAGAAACATGCTTGGTTTTCAGCTTCCTCTTTTGTGGAACATGCATGCGATGGAAGGACAAGAGGCCCGATGTCAGTCTGCACTCTATCTGTAGGGGCATCTTTGCGAAAAATGATTTGAGGGACGTCACACGGACCTTCAGTAACAATAAGCCTGGGCCCCCCCACAAGTCCTAAACAGACATATGCATGTCCGCCAAGGACATGCTAGTAGGAGCTTTTCACGGCCTCCACACCAGTACCAGTGGAAGGTTCTCTTAATGACTTTGAAATGGTCTCCAGGCTAACATCGACCTTGGAAGATATATCTGGAATTGCAGGAGCAACGGTTAAGTCAGGCCTAGATTTCTTGGCTTTCTTAATCTGCGGCTCACCTGAAAGACCTGATGTAGTTTCCATATCGCATGCTAGGCGCTTAAGGTACTGGTTTTCTAAGTATAAATTGATGAAAGCTAAACAACTATGCAGGGTCTTGGGAACAAAGGTCTTGCAAATCAAGCAAGAGGTATGGCCGTGGTTAGGGCCAAGGCAAAAGAGACAAAGGTTGTGCGAATCTTTATGTGGAATCTGCCTTTCACATTGACACTTGCCCTTCCTATCTGACATGTAACCTCAACGAAAGCAGTAGTAGACAAAGCAATAAAAACACAACAGGGCAGTTGTCTGATCAGAATCCGCAACTTCTCTGACGAGCAACGACCAGAGAAGACAATGTGACTGGCAGCAGAAAAGTTCTTAGGAATGATACGTGCTGATGTCTGCTTTATACCAGATGTCATTTTATGACCAATTTATGACCAGTACTGTGTGTGACGCCGCACCTACCCTACAGTAGTGTGAAGACTTTTGCATACTGGCCAGAAGTATGAGTCAGCCAGTGGCAGATTCACTCATGTAATGAATACTGCAACATATGAATAGAAGGACATCTACAAGGTTAATATTATGAACCTTATTATTACTTTCAAGAATTTGTCAAATCTGAATAAATCCAGGAATGGTCTTCCAAGGGGAATAATTTGATTCATGGGTGAGAGTGGAATAAAAATGATCTTTTTAGCTCTTGGGGACCATACGGCCCCAGCAGATCAAACAGCTATGCCATTATTGATAGGACTGTGTAAAGATGGAAAGGGGAATAGGCAGAGGCCTAGAAAGACAAAGAAGGTCTAAGGTCAGTAGGAAACAGTTTTTCCTTTAAAAAGGATAGCACTTCTCCAATCATATGACGAAGGGCAGGTACTGAGGAAAGGAAAGGAGGTATGGAAGAGTGGGATTAACAATTGATACAGACCAACTCCTTCCTGGTGTGCATAAGCCCCTGCTCATTTTAAGACTGTATTTTTGAAAGACCTTCATTTCAGAACTATACAGGAAGTGCAAAGAAAAAAAAAAAGGTTCCCCTTTTTTCTACCAATTATTAAATTATTTCCAAGGAAGATGGCCAACTAGCTCTCTGTCCAAATGGACATTTAGAAATGCCTGTTAATGTTGTTGTTGTTGTGTCTTTTTGCTTTTCCCGGTTAGGGGTCGCCACAGCGGAACTCCGGTCCGCTAATGATTGGCAGTTGATTTTTACGTGCCGAGTTACCAGCCCTGACGCACAACCTTCAATGAAGGTACGCCCATTCACGCATGTCTCCACACAGAAGACGCTCTAGCTGAGAATCGAACCGGACAGCATCTTACTGTGAGGTGACAAGGCTACCGCAGCACCACCACCGCCGGTAGAAAGAAATGCATGTTAATAACCTGTGGAAATGACTGGAATCTCAGTCAGGCATGCCTGTGCACTTCTGATGTTTTGCAACCAGAACAGTTTAAGTTTACACATCTTATTTCTTAAAGGGATTGCATTCTTTACATTCTCTAACTGCCTGCAGATGTTCCCCATGGCAGGTAATTATATCAGCCTTGCAGTCAGTGGCTCTAATGATCAAACTACAAGTACAAACCTTTTTTGAGAAACTCCTCTAACACACTGCTGCTCTTACCTCTGGGGAGAATGTTGAGCCCTGCAACCAAGCTGGAACCAAAGGATGCATCTAAAACAAACTACCGACGGTATCTATGCATTTTTATAGAAGAAATTTCAAGTTTCTTAGATCCTACAGAACATGTGTAACTTTTCTTTAAGGATCATGTGTAAAGGTTTTGCTCTGCCATTTATTTTTACACTATATATATATATATATATATATATATATATATATATATATGTATATATATATATATACTTTCAATATGTAAAGTGGGCTTTCGGGTAGTGCTAAAATATGCACTTTTTGTTTTGGCTAATTCAGTGGAAGTATACGTATTACATTTAATAAAATTGTCTGTATTTTCTGTATGCCGAATAGCTGCCCAATTTCTTCCTAAATCTGTGTTATTTGTGCCAACCTTCTGATGGTGTAACAGTGGCTAGGAATGTTTACTGTACACAGTACAAACTGATGCAGAAAGCAGCACAATCAGCCACTCAGACAACAAATCAATAAGTAAAGGATCTTTGCACTTTAAACTACTAAATCTCAGAACTTTTTCACCTCTGTCAGACAAACTCCATGAAAAAAAATATTCTTGCAACCTAAGGCAATACTTACAAACAGCTCTCACTATCGAAACTATTAAAACTAACCTCCACTGTACTAAAATGCAGCTCTTCCATTGCTGCTCCACTTTGGTAATTTGTCCCAACAAGCTTAAAAGAATGTACCCATTATTCCAAATTCAGAAGGGAACTTAAAATGTACCTGTAGATCATGTATGTATACCTTTAAGAAGCTTTCTAGGGGCTTGCACAAGTGTACAAATACTGAGCACGTATGAGCCTGCCATTTTCTAGTAAGCTGTTGAGATTTAAGCATGTATGTCTGAGTAGTCTGTCAGTTAATCAGTTTGTTTATATTTTGCACGCTGCTATCCATCCTGATGTGTTTCTGTGTAATAAAACATATAAACAAACTAGCCCCCTGTTCATCTTCAAAAGTAAAACAAGATGAGCGATATGGTGTCAGAATGGGATCCAGAAATCCAGACTCAGGACTGAGAAGGCACTCAGTTAAAGGTGGAGGAATATAGAGGAATGGATCATCCCCACTGCACATACAATTCGCAAAAACAAGTCAGAAACGTATTTCAGGTATCAAAGCTTACTTAAATGATTTCTCATTCATAAAAAATAAAATGAAGCACTCAGAACGCTCTAAATGAATTTCTAATTAAACGAAATGTCCAAAACAGCTACAGATTGATAAAAAAATTTAAATAACTATGGAAAATGTCTGCAATAAAGTCAGAATCACATAAAATAAATAAAATAAGGGAAACAGCATTTTTTTTGCATTAATTAAAGCTAGCCAAGATATCCTAAGTATACAAAGTGTTTGCATATTTGTGCAGTATTACAGTACACTTATTTAGCAAAATACATCCATTTCAAAACATATTTCCCAAAGTACAGTATTTTGAAGAGTTTATTGTGCATTTGACTGTTATTACAAGTACTGGCTGTGTGTGTTCATATATAATTACGAGGGCCATATTTTCAGTGCATTTGGGCATACTTTGTTGGCATGGCTGAAGGATTTTGTAGACAAGCTATCTTGTCTTTGATAATAATATTGCAGAGAATTGGAGAGTGTCTGAGCAAGAGTACAATGTTTTCACACAAGCTGCATTTTCTGATAAATATGACCATACAAAGACATTTATTCTGCTTAATTTAGCTGTTTCAAAAGCCATAGAAAGACAGCGTTCATTTGTGTATGTGCCTGCTGTATTTGCAGGGGAGGGGGAAAACAGTCATATAGAAGTACCAGCTGAGTCAAGGGAATACCCCAAGTGCTTAAAATGTAAACTTAGAGAAATATGTAACTCCCAAATGAATACTACAATGTAAAGGCACTTATTTTACATAAGAGATCAAAAACCTGGGGAAACTTTTACAGTATATATAACTGACTTGAGAAATAAAGCTAAAATGTGCAGAGGATGAGTTGATATAAGACAAACTTGTGTGTGGTATTAAAGATGAAAGATTTTGCTTCGTGACAGTGATTTTGCTTTGAATGAGGCCATTGAGATTTGTCAGATATACGAGCTTACAGTAAAGCACACAAACATGCTTACAAATGAGAAATGCATCCTTCCAGTATCTTCTAGTGCTGATGTTGATAACATGCAGCATGTGGTTAAAGGAAACAGGCCCAAGCACATGACAACAACTGTAAACCTTGCAACAGTCATTGGGAAACCCCATAGCTTTCCTAGCAAATTCCAACACGTGCACAGTCTCAGTGAAGTACAAGGGTGAGTCAGCAATCTCAAAGAATGTGCTTATACCCAGTTTCATGGTCAACTGTCGTAACTGTGGTGCAAATCATGAACCCAAAAGAGAAAAGTGCTTAGCTTTTGGTCAGCAATGGCACAAATGCAATAAGTGGAGTCATTTCCAAAGGTTTTGAAAATCAAATAAGGGGGATTCTTTTATTAAAACAGAACATTCAAAGAAACAAGTTGATCAACCAGAAAGCTGTGACCCTACGTTTTATGTTGATGGTGTGTCAGTGATTAATGAAACAGTAAATGCAGTTTTATGGGCAAAGAATGAAGCATTTTGTACCAATCGGACAAATGGAAGTCCCATAGAGGTCAAAGTTGACACAGGTTCAAAGTGCAATGTTATGTCAGCAGAAACATTTGCTAGAATATGTGGTGGTGAGAAGCTTGATCTGATGGTGGTGAAAAAATTCAAACCGAAGGTTCAGTAGTGCTTTCATGTTACTCTGCTGGGAACAGCTATGACTTACAATTTTATGTGGTCAAAAGGCATATACAATCATTATTAGGCCTCAGAGACAGTATGAAAATGGGACCTCTTTAATTTAATAAGGAAGTGCACCATGTAAGCTTAAAAGACCACTGCACTAATTTCGCCCAGAATATTTTTTCTACCTATGCTGATCTTTTCGAAGACAAACTAGCAAACTCCCATGAAGTTAGACCCTGAAGTCAGTCTAGTTGTCAGGCCAGCCTACACAGCTCCAGTACCCAAGCAGAACAGAGTCAAAGCTGTACTAGATAAAATGGTGCAGCAAGGTGTAATTTCCCCAGTAGAAGAACCTAATGAATGGGTTTCTTCCATGGTCGTGGCTCATAACAAAACCTCAGATGATATCAGAATATGCATTGATCGATGAGATTTGAGCAATGCACTGAAAATACTTCATCATCCAATGCGTGCAGTTGAAGAAGTTGCTGCTCTTATACCAAATGTCACTGTTTTTTCGGTCTTGGATGCAAAAAGTTCATTTTGGCAAATTTTGCTTGTCAAGAAATTTAATTGCTAACCACTTTCAGTACTTCTTTGGCAGATACAGATTTTTGTCAATGCCATTTGGGATAAATTCTGCCCATGAAGTCTTCCAGTGTGCAATGCTGAAAATTTTTTTCTGGGTATCCGTGTGCTATTATAGTAGATGATATTCTAGTAGGAGGTAATGGTGAAACTGAGCATGACAGAAACCTCAAGAAAGATCTTGAAAGAACACATGAAATGAATCTTAAGTTGAATCCACAAAAGTGCAAGTTCAGGCTACGAGAAGTTACTTATACTGGTCATTTACTTACCAGTTCAGGCTTATGACCAGATCCTTCCAAGCAAACAGCAATTCTTGAGATGCCAGCTCCAGACAATGTTTAAGCCCTACAAAGTTTTCTTGGCATGGTTAACTACCTAGGCAAGTTTATTCCAGACTTGAACCAACTTTCAGCACTGCTCAATGTAAAAATGTATCCTGGTCATGGTTACAGCAACACTAGGAAGCATTTGATGTCCTGAAACAGAGAATTGCCAGTCCACCAACTCTCAGCTACTATGATGTTCATAAACCAATTACTCTTTCTTGTGATGCTTCAAAGTTTGGTCTTGGTGCAGTCATTCTTTAGGAGGGTACATCAATAGTCTATGCATCCAGAACTCTAACCAAAACCAAAATGCAGTATGTGTAGATAGAGAAAGAACGCTTGGTAATTGTGTTTGCATGTTCAAAGTTCCATGATTATATTTACGGCAAACCTATCCAGATTGAGACAGATCACCAATCTCTAATCACTATTTTGAGAAAGCGTATGCATACAGCTCCTGCCAGATTGCAACGCATGATGTTATAATTG